>NC_061113.1:183784966-183821465 GCF_002878395.1 Capsicum annuum
AAGGTCTACAAAGCCTCTAGACAATACACAGAGTTTAACTAAGGTCGGGACACACCCCGCCATATAACTAACTTCTATACAATACCAAAAGTGACTAGATATGACATGGAAAGCCCCGAAGCAAACTGGAGCTCACCAAAAGCAGCTGGATATCCTGGCTCCTACTTGTGCGGTGTATGAGCTGAGGTACCTGTGCCTGCAGCATGAAATACAAGTCCCCCATGGGGGACGTTAGTACAAAATATGTACTAAGTATGTAAAGTTGTAGATAATCACATATGATATAAGAGCTCAATAAAAATAAAAAACAAGTGAATAAATCATAATAGGAGTGGACCACACTTATTAGAACTTGTGACAATCTATACATTGTATTTATTCAATCATTTTACCTTCGTTCTTATCATCTTTGTAATCATTATTGTACTGTACTGTGACTATTAGGCTGCCTCCAGTACATATCAACTGGAATTGACCCATGATAGGCTTATGCCCCTGGGATACCACCCATAAACACATAAATAGGGATCGACCCATGATAGGCTTATGCCCCTGGGATACCACCCGATAAGAGAGAACTTCTATCACTTAGTTCAATTAATCTTTGAGATAGTTATTTCGGTCGCCACCACATTTTTGATACTTTGAAACAATGATACATCAATAAGAGACATATAAATAGACCATCAATGCAATAACGTTGAAGTAAGAACTTATTGGCACATCAATGAAGTGTTTTAGAGTCATCAATGTCATAACAATGAAGTAGGAACTTATTAGTATATCAATGAAACGTTTTAGAGTCACTAATAGCACATGGATCTTGTTTGAGTAACCGGATACCTTCTAACATTCATTAGTGCAATAAACATGTAAGATTTGGAAAATAAGTAAGTATTGGAATGTCTTGACATCTTGTAGGGTGGAAACAAGTTCATTGGTAATGTAGGACATCATACAAAACCATTATGGATCATATCTTATTGAATAACTTTGGAAACTTTCTTAATTGAACAATTGTTCACTTTCATGCCAAAGATATGGTATAGAGTATGCTTTACATACCTGGCTGTCAACCTTCAATACTAGTCCCAAATGGACTTCCCGTGTTTTCGGATTACTCATCAACAATAAACATATATATCAATCTAGTATTAGCAACCAAACGTCACAATTCAATTATTTGAATTCACCAAACTAGTGGTTAAGTAGTAAGCCTTAATTACACCATAAAGGGTGTCACTTTAACCCTCTTATACTCCAATTACATTTACATTCCATGCATATTCATACAACATCCTCCAATATCAAGTTTGGATTCATTTATCCTTCCAACCAATCCATTAAACCAAATTGAGCCATAGACATAAATAATCATCAATTCAATAGTATATCACCATATCCACCTTCCATAACTCAATTACCATATCCACCTTCCACAATTCAATACAACCAAACCATGCAAAATAGTCCATAACCCTATTTCCATCACCTTTCAATAACAACCAATACATATAATCCTCTATCACACATATACATATGGAAAAGAATAAAGGCAAACAATATTCATACCTTAGAATTCACCTCTTGATTATGCAATCCTGTTTGCACAAATAATAGGTGCCGTTCGAAGCTCTCGAGATGACAAACAAAGTTATCGGATTACTTTGGAATTTCTACGGTTGAATCAAAAGTAATTTAAAGGTCAAATTTGGCTAGGGTTTGTTCTTTCTCAATGATTGATGATGAAAATGAGTTTTTAAACTCATATACATGTATATATACACATATTCCCGTCCATAATATAATAGAAAATGACCAAAATGCCTTTAAAATTTAAATAATGTCAAATATGTCCTTTGGTGGACTATTTTGATAAGCTAAAGTAGATCGACCATAACTCTTTGCTCCGATATCGGATTTGAGTGAAATTTGTATCATTGGAAGGATAATTCAAAGGTCTTTCATTTCATATAAAGTAGGCCACCCATTTCGTCCTATACAAGGAGTTATGGTCGTTTGAAGTTGACCCAAAAATTCGGCTGGCCTCAGTAGTTTTTGTGCAAGAAATTTTCCTGCACATTTACTATTCCCAAATATCCCGGCCACAGTTTTATAGTTTCGAACGTGCTTGATTATATCCAAAACCTATCCGTTTTTGGAAATCTTTATATCGTTAGAAAGCTTATTCAATAACCTTCGCATGGAACCATCGACGGGCAAATTCCGGTATAAATAAAATAAAAAAAAATAATTTCACATAAATAAGACCAATACACATACTTGAATACGCCAATACACGTACTTGAATACGGGGTGTTACAATATATGTCATTTGTTTAATATATTATTTTGGTTAATTATTATGATCATAAACTAACATTTTTACCTTTTGAGTTTTTTTTCTTTTCTTTTAAAGATAGGCTGATTTGTGTTGGTAGTCAAACTTGCCCACTTCACTAAGATAAAAAGTAATCGCTGGCAGAACATCAGTATTTCATATGGTCTAAGCTCCAAAAAGAGACTATAGATTCATCAGTTCTTACCTGGGCTAACAGAAGGTCTCGCTCAACTATGGATCCTTGTTTGATTAGCGCAAATACTTTATCTGAGTCAGTTCCCAACTTCTCTATGGCAATGGACTCGAGTGCCTCGATAGGAAGAGAAATAACCCTAGAGCTCATTACCAATTTAAAGCAACAAATTGTCGAGCTAAGGCTTACGGCGATGCAAAGTAGAACACCTTCTCAGACTCCTTCAAACATGACTCTACCTCCTGATGCTTGACAAAAGGGGTCTATGTTTCCAACATCGGAAGGAGTTGATCAGGAAGGTCATTTTTCTCATGCTTCTCAGAATGCCCCTTCTGGGTATACATTTGCTCATCCAAAGGTTCAGAATATAGCTTTGCCATACCATGCTCTTCCAGTGTATACCTATGCTACCATTCAATCAATAACACAAACTCAAGGGTTATACCGCTTAGATGCTAATCATTATGTTTAAACAGAGAATGATCTAAGAATGTACACTAATGAGATGGTGAACAGAAAGCTCAAGACCTTGGAAGATGTAATGAGGAGTCTTAGGGGGGATTAGGAATAACCAACGTGTGAAGTATGAAGAGTTGTGTGTATTTTCCGAGATATAAGATACCAAAATTTTAAACGTTTAACGGGTCCAAAAATCCCTTATTTCATTTAAAGACTTATTATGAAAAATTAATTTACGTGGGAAAAATTGAAGGAATATGGGTCAAGTTATTTAATCAAAGTTTGAGTGGAAAGGCTCTAGAATGGTACGCTAAGCAATATGTGACTAAGTGGTGCACTTAGGATGACCTGGCAAATGTTTATATAGATCACTACAAGTTTTATGTCGATATCATTCCCGACAAGATCTCTATCACAAAGCTAAAGTAGAAATCAAATGAGAGTTTTCGTGAATAAGCCATACACTAGAGAGAAGAAGTGACCAGGGTACATTCTCCTATGGAAGAAGCTAAAATGATCAGGTACTTTATTCATGCACTAAATCTAGAATATTTTGATCTCATGGTAACAATGGCTGGAAATATTTTTACTGAAATTATTAAGACTAGAGAAATGATTGATGATAGCCTCAAGATAGGAAGGATAATAAATTTAATAGAACTACAATCCACCCATATTGTCTTCCAACATAACTCTTTCAGAAATGAAAAACAAAAAAAAGGAAGTAATGGGAGTGATGACTCAAGAAAGTTCTTTCAACTACAAGCAACCTCCTCGATACCAACCCAATGCTCGACATGATTAGTACCCAATCTTTAATTCACAAGCGACATATCATGCTCAACCTCCACCACAAAACTATCAAAATAACACTTCTCGTGCCAATCATGAAAGAAAGCCTCCCAGAATTTTCACGTCATTGGAAGAATCTCTTACCAAAATTTTTGAAAGGTTGAAAAAAGCAAAACTACTTCATTTAGTGGAAGCAAAATCTGTGAACACTTATGCTAATTGGTATGATCCAAACAAGTGATATGCTTACCACTTCTGAGTTATTGGACATGATACAGAAAAATGTATCACTCTTAAGCATAAAATTCAAGGTCTGATTGACAAAAAGGTGATAACGCTTGAAGAAGCTCCATCTAATGTTAACAACAATCCATTACCCAATCACAAGAAGTAGTCAGTGGCACCATCAATTAGAAGAAGTATGAACTTTCCTCAAAATTCGCACTTTTAGCGTCCTTTTATCCTGCATTTGGAAGTTATTATTTTCTTTTCTTGTAATCATACTTTCTTATTTCATTTCCTTGTAATTGCATTCTGTTGCTTTATTTTCTTGTAATCGCATTTTATAGTTTGATTTCCTTGTAATTATACCCTTTGAGTTGTAATGAACTACGTTCGACCTGATTTTTCTCGTGGAATACGTAGGTGGCTTGTATTGGATTCGGTCATGTTATCAAAAGTATCACATATCCCTTTTGTATGTATGAACTACATTCGACCTAAATTCTCAAGAATGGGATACATAGGTGGCCTATGTTGGCTTCGATCAACCCCTTAGAAGATTTATCTTTTCATTGTATTTATGAACTATGTTTGACTTGAATTCCCAAGAATGGGATAAGTAGGAAGCCTATGTCGGCTTCTATCAATTCCGTAGAAGATTTACTTTTCCACTTTTATTGGAACTACATGTCCTACCTCAACAGAATGCGTAGGCGCCACACAGGCTTGGTCATATTTCCTATAGGATTTTCATAGTAACTGTGACCAATTTTTTGAGAAGATCTCAAAATTCATCAAAATGATCCTTTCACAAGTTAAATGAAGATGACATTGAAGCATGTAAATGGGGAAAAAAATTTTGAGGTCTCAAAAATTTCATAAAACTTGACATTAACCACAAAGCTAAAAATAAGACATAACTCAACTACCTTGCATTTTAGACTAGGGCAGAATTTTTGAGAAGATCTCAATAATTTCATACTCATAAATGTCACAAGCTATAAGAAAGTTTGGGAGTTATATGTTATAGTCCGAAGCAGAATTTTTTAGGAAGATCCTCAAAAATTCCACAAAAGCCGTACTTCAAGATCAAAACAGTTTGCAAATCAAAGATTAACAAGGTGAATCATGAGAACAAGACAATACCAACACAGTCAGTCTCTCAAAACTAAGAATTTTTCTTTGGATGCAGGAACAGTGAAGTGACAAAGTTGACAATGTTAAGCATGACAGAGGGCATTATCAGATCCACTGTGGTCTTGCCATAATAATCCAGATGACTTCTCTCCTCTATTTTTATCTTGATTCATGTTTCTATTACTTTGTTACAATCTCTAACACTTTCTATGATTTTATAGGGAATAATCGGGCATAACAATGACGATGTGGAGATATTATTCAAACTACCATCTCTAAGTCATCATGGGTCAAATAACTTCATGTTTATCTTTAAACTCCACCTTTTGTTACACTCCTGGCTTAGTTATAACAAATTGTTGTATTATTAATAAGTGGTGTTCAAGTTATACAGGTGAAGTTTTGTAAGATCGCATCTAAAAAATAATGCAAAATATCTTCTCAAAGTTTGAGGATCCAATCCAGAATCTCAGGATATACACAAGTCCTTTGAAGGACTCCTGATTCAAAGGATGAAGTTCATTATATTTGGGTCGTCCACCCTTTCAAAAGGGCACATCTCATTTAGTTCAACCACCCTTTCTAAAGGACATATGTTAGTATATTTGGGTCATTACCCCGTTCAAAGTGACATGTCATATTCAATATTAGCCATTTGTCTTTCAATGAGACATATTAGACCGTCACCCCATTCAAAGTGATGCATTACATTTAAGATAGGTCATCCACCTTTCAACGAGACACATTGGGCCATCACCCCGATTAAAGTGACATGTTATATTCAAGATAGGTCTTCTTACTTTTAGTGAGACACATTATGCCGTCACCCCATTCAAGTGGTACGTTAAATTTTCAATAATACACATTGGGCTGTCACCCTGATCAAAGTAACATATTATATTCAATATAGGTCGCCCGCCTTTCAATGAGACCCATTAGGTCGTCACCCCCGTTCAAGTGGTACATTAAAATTTCAATGAGACACGTTGGACCGTCAACCCATTCAAAGTGGCACATTACATTTAAGATAGCTCATTCATCTTTCAATGAGACACGTCGGGCCGTCACCCCGATCAAACTAAAATATTATATATAGGTTATCCGCCTTTCAATGAGACACATTGGGTCGTCACCCCTGTTCAAGTGGCATGTTACATTTTCAATGAGACACGTTGGGCCATCACCTCGTTCAAAGTGACATTTCACATTCAAGAGGTCATCCACCTCTCAATAAGACACGTTGGACCGTCACTCCATTCAAAGTGGAATATTATATTCAAAATACGTCATCCACCTTTCAATGAGATATGTTGGACCATCACTCCGTTCAAAGTGGTTGTGCAAATTGATTCAACTATCTTAACATAACATATTCAAATAGCTTTGCACCAATTTATGTTTGTGTAATGCTACATTTACAACTAATTATTTGTTTGAGTTATTGTCGAGAGCATCCAAAAAGATGAAATTCTCAAATCAAAACCACCGGTATGGATGACTCAAAAAAAGACGTAGCACAACGTGAAACTTTTTCTTAGCAGGGAACTGGGATATAGTTTGAAGAGGAATTTCAAACTCTTTGAATGCGAGCTAAAGGATGACTCGCACCACCATCAAACCACACCCCTATCAGAAGGCATGTAGGTATTTTGAGATATTTTCGATTTCAGTTTCACCTCTGGGGCATTTCTAAACTCGCACCGGAGGTAGCCTTCTACTTCTTTGAAAATCAGGTGACAAACATCCTTTTCTTAGTTTAATGTATTTGTCACTCATTTCAAACCAAAAATTATCTTAAATAAGAGACTAACTTTTCCACCGATCGAGTCAAACTACAAGCAGTCTTATTCCATGAGTCTCGAGAATATGTAAGCTGAGCTCTATGTTGAAAACCTGACTTCATTTTAACCTTCCCCAATCCTCTTATTCCCCAACTATTCGGTTTCTCCAAAATTTGAAAATTAACATAGCTTGTAAATTTTTTAATCGTACTTAAAATCAAGTTTTATGAACTACAAGTGGCCTGAATTCTTATGTAAGCTGATATATATAGGAAACCTGATACCAAAGTCCGTCCATAGCTCCCAAAACTTATGTGAAAACCAATCTTATCCGAGAGATGAATTTGTGATCGGACAAAATTAGAAACGTCAAACTTTCTTTGTCTAGAGTTACTTGCCTCCACTCTAACCAAATGGAGGGGCAGTTGGTGACACCTTATATTTTCCCTCCACATTTCAACTTAGTTTTTTGAATTTTCTCAATTTTAAATAGTTTTAAAATATTTATTTTAAGTTATTTTTAAATAAATTTTGACTCTACCTTTTGAATTTAGGTGAAATTAATATATTTAGAGTTTAATTATACATGATTATATAGTTATCAGTTAAAGAAAATGCATTAAAATTTATTCAGAGTGAAAAGTTTAATTAAATAACAAATATTCTACTTTCCTCAAGACTGATAGAAAATAAGAAATTGATGACATAATAGTTGCTTAATTTTTATTTATTATTATTATTATTATTATTGAAAAAAGAGACATAAAAGAAAATTGTGATTTATTTAACATTTATTTTGAAATTATTGAATTTGAGAAACTCATCAAATTAATTAAAAGTTAATTTCATCTCAATTTTTTCCAATTAAATCAATTGTGGTCATTTTTATCAATATAAAATGGTTACAATTTTTAATTGGACTCCCTTGATTAACCTAATCTGAAAACCCCTTTTCTTAATAAACTTTTCCCCCATTTTTTAGAATTTGGGCCATCCACCCCAGCCCAAGTAATATTCCAATAGTCCATTTCCTTACCCTTCAAAAATAGCAACAACTTACCCAAGCAAGACCAAAATCGAGCCAGCCCAATCCCCTTCCCTTTTCTCTATTTAACGACCTAGCAGCCCTAACAAGCTTCAGCCCACGCCACCGCCTGACCTGACCCAAACCCCTATCCTGTTCCTCTTAACAACGTGTACCAGACAATAACTCAACAACAGTAAAAATAGATAATACCGCAACAATATCAATATTAACAGCAACCAACAAACAACGAAACCCAATCCGAGCGGTAAGCAACTGTTGTGTCAACAACGTAACAATGAACAACGCTCCAAAAACATACAAAAATCAAACAATGTCAACACCAGCAAAATCGTAGACCCTAGTCAACCTAGCCATTATCGGTTATTCACTCTTTTGCTCCCGTCGTACAACCATTTTCGGCCAAAGTTTCATTAATTTTTACCTCCCTTTTGGCAAGAATCCAACAAATACATACCTCTTTGCCTGTGGACCTCAAATTCCTCAAGAAAATCAACTCAAATTCATTTTTTCAAATCCGAAAACCCTAATCTCCCCCCCCCCCCCCCCCCCCCCCCCCCCCCCAACACACACAATTTTACTTATAAATAGATTGTGAGGGCTAGAAGGAAGACAGAGGGACTTTTTGGGGAAAATTAGGGATTTTTGAGAAGCGCTTCTCTAATCTCACGTAACCAAGAAGTTCTTGGTAAAATTTATCTAAATTCGTTGAAATCGTCTAAATTTCCTCAAGAACAATTCAACGCCGGTAAGTCCAAGTCGAGTTTTGGTGGTGAAAATCCATCGTGACATACTCATAGTCTCAATTCGCTGCTCCGAAACCGGTAAGGACTCCATCCTCTTTGCATTTATCTTTTCTGTTTTTTTTTTTAAAATTATAATCATGTTGAACACTATGTTGTTACTTCAATTCTTTATCGGGCATAGCAAGTTATACAACATGTCAGACAACTTTGGGTTTGTATTAAATATGCGTGGTTGGTGTGTTTCAAGATTTAAAGTATAATTGATCATTTGAATGTGTTGAAAAACTTGAACCTTTACTGTTTGCATACTCGTAAAAGGTTAAGAAATGGGATTGTTATAGTAACAGTTTTCTAACACTAAAGTAGTTTGTGTGAAGATATTTTTTGTGTGTTTAAATCATTGTTTGACCAAATCATGTGAAAAAGCATCTTAGATTTATTCCCATGGTTGATGAAGCTTGGGTACAGTGTTGTAAACCATTATCGTGGATTCGTTTTGAAATATTAATTCGTTTTGAAATATTAACTCCAAATGAATTTATATATGAAACTTTTATTAGCTTTCAAATTTGAGTTCTCAAAATGAAAATTTTTATATGACGTGAATCTTAGATACCTATGGTAAATTTTTATCTTTCGTCAACAGTTTGCATCTTTGTTGTCTTCACAATTTAGGTTTCAGACTGAGTCGGGTAATAAGTTTTAATATCTGTATAATTCATAATTTACTATGGTAATTAATGTAATATTTAATAAAAAGATGTACTAATTCAGAAAATTGATAGCACGTGATTCATAAGCTTCTTATAATGCATTTTCTTAATTGAAATAGGAAACCAAGGAAACAAAAAAAAAAGTTCTACTAATCCAGTTTTACATTAATTATTCAATTATTTTAACTAATTGGTCGTGACTTGTACTGTTCTTTAGCAACATTTATATGTATGACAAAATAAATTTTATTAGTATCTTTTAGTTCTATTTCTTACGTTTTGATATTATATTCAATATTATAAAATGGTAATTATTATTAAATTAAAGGGAACAAAAGTAAGATTTGGTGACCTAAATTTTAAAGAGCAACATGTGTGAATTAATTCGAGTTTCAAGAAAACAACTTATATATAAATGGAAATTAGCATTACAATCTATCATATTCAGTTCAATCTATTTAGATAGCAGGTAAGCTTCAGTGTTAGGTTGACATGGATTGTGTACATTTTACCCTCCCCGACCCTACTATGTGGGAATATACTGGGTTTATGGTTGTTGTTGTTGTTGTTGTTGTTGATCTTTGTTTACATATGGATAAATGATCTTGATATGGCCTTAACAGGTTAATCAACTTTAAGATAATTTGCTAATATATTTCTTTATTTCTTATGCATGAACTCCCTCATTGAGTCCATCAGACTCCCATCCCTCGCATTCTGTGGGGTTAAAACCAACCTCCATCGATTCAAATCCTCAACCGAATTCACAAACAATCTGATATACACTTGTATATACCTGACAACAGAGAATAAACACGATTTATGGGTTGAAAGTGGCTGGTATATGCACATACATGATGCATAACGAAATTGGAAGCAAGCATACATAGTCTTATACGCTAATATACAACGTATATATGAAAAAAACGTAGTAATACGAGGATGATATACAGTTATTATATATCTGTTATACAGCTGCAGAAGTGGACCAAAAGCCCATAAAGAATTGGCGCAAAAGCTGGCCAGATTTGGAAAAGGCCCAAATTTAAATTCTTCTTATTCATTTCCTTGTAAATCCTATGTGATTATGTATTTATATTTAATTATTAATTTGGTTAGCCTTTATGAATCCCCTTTGAATCGTTATTTTTGTTTGTCTCTGTATTATTTCTTTGCGTGTTTTATTTTATAGCTTAATAGTTGAAATTAATAAAAATATATCTTTTTTTTTTATGTTTTTCCTTAGAATGGACTTTTAAAAAATCGAAATGGCGCTTTATTTTATCAATATGTTAAATTAGTACATTTAAGTTAAAAAGAATTCTCATCGACCTAAAATCAATTTCCTTTACAAAAGATAAAAATATCTTCACTAATTAGTCAAGGTTCATAATTTATTTAAATTGATGTTTTTCTTTAAACATAGATATTTTTTACTACAAAGAGAAAATGGTCAAAATCCCTTCCAACCTTTACCCCGAATCCCAACTATAGATCTATACTTTGCGAGTGTCCTATGACCCTCTTGAACTATTTTAAAGTGGAATTATTACTCCCACGAAATAGGACAACAAGTCATTTGAGATGTGGTGTGACGCACGCGCCACTATATACCATATATATTTTTTTAAAATTCTTTTCTTTTCTTATTTTTCTTAATTTATTTCATATTTTCTATTTTTCTCTTTTCCTTTTCAAACTTTATTATAGATACTTCTATGAAAATAATTTTTCGACGACTTTGATGTGAAAAATAATGGATAATACCGAATTTGAAATTTACAACAATCTTGAAGTAAGAAATAATAAAAAACATTGAATTTAAAATTTTCAACAACCTTGAAGTGGGAAACAATGAACAATATTAATTTTTAAATTTTCGATGATCTTAAATCCGAAAACAATGAACAATTTCAAATTTTTCGACGATCTTGAAGTCGAAAATAATTAACAATACCAAATTTTAAAATTTCAATGACCTTAAATTCGGAAACAATAGAGAATTTTAAAATTTTCGACGACCGTAAATCTGAAAACAATAAACAATAGCAATTTCAAAATTTTCGACGCCCTTGAAGCTGGAAACACTGAATAATACTGAATTTAAAATTTTTGATGACCTTAAAGTCGAAAATAATAGAGAATTTTTAAATTTTTGACGATCTTAAATCCGAAAACAACGATCAATACCAATTTCAAAATTTTCGACGACCTTGAAGCCGAAAATAATGAATAATACCGAATTTAAAATTTTCGATGACCTTAAAGTCAGAAACAGTAGAGAATTTTAAAATTTTCCATGACCTTTAAGTCGAAAATAATGGCCAATACCCATTTTAAAATTTACGATGACCTTGAAGTGAAAATAATGGACAATATCGATTTTAAAATTTTCGACGACCTTGAAGTTCACAACAATGAACAATAACCATTTTAGAATTTTCGATGATCTTGAAGTCGGAACCAATCGATTTTGTGCTTGGCACATCAATGAAATTGAAACATAAAAAGAGATTCATTGGAGATGAGGAAGATAGTAAATTAGCCTTGAATGCCATTGATGAGTTTTTGAAGTTTTTTATTTTTGAGAAGAAGAAGAAGAAGGAGGAGGAGGAGTGAGAAGAAGAAGAAGAAGAAAGAAAGAAAGAAAATGACTAAAGAAAAATAATAATTTAAATTATATATATTTATGTAAAGAAATATTAAAAATATATTTTTAATATATAATTTCCATTCTCACTCTCTTAAAGAGAGTGAAAGACACTCTCTTACCGTGTCTACTTTTAGGGGTGTTATAATTTCTATTTTAAATAGTTCGGGGGGGAGGCATGGGACCCCCGCAAAGTATAGGTGTGTAGTTAGGATTTGGGGTAAAGGTTAGGGGGAATTTTGACCATTTTATTTATTAAAAATGATATTCAAAAAATCACTTTTTTTCTCCCTTTTATTTGAAAGAATAATTTACGAACAAAATGGGTTTAGCTCAACTTTCTCTACAGAAATTTTTTTTCAAGATTAAATAGGACCAATTCTCGCTTGGTTGAATAAATGTCATTTTAAGTCTTCAAAAAAATAGTTAAAGATAATATTTCTGTAAAATCAACTTTTTTGCAAAATTATCCATTTTTAGTTAGTCAAATGAGTTATTTTTTGGTAAACCATTTTAAACGGACACTCCTAAGTGCCTTAAAAACCTTCTTAGGGCGTTAACTGAACCTTACCCAATTTCTCATTTCAAAGATTTGTTTTCTATTTTTTGAATCTTTAAAATTTTCTTAAGTTTTCTTGATTTTTTATAGAAAAATCAAGTGGCGACTTTGTAAATTTTTTAAAATTATTTTAAAATTTTCTTGAATCTTTTGAAATAATTTTAAGCGGGTCAAAACCAATTTTCTCACCAAAGAAATCCGAAAGGGCTAAAACAACAAGCAAACAAAAATTAGAAGGATCCAATACCTTAGACTCGTTAGCTTGAAATAAGACAAAAAGAAAGTGAAATATTCCTAAATGCCTTGTGGCCCCTCCCTTATGAATGTGGGGCGCTATACACCCTTATAAGAGACTCTACTCGACATGGCTTTGTGGACTCCCATTTGACCATCAACCTAAAGCCCTAATACCAATTTGACATGATTCGAACCAGGGCTTTATCGTAATGGGCATCTCAAGTCCAACAAGGATCGGAGATCGCCCCACTACCAATCCAATAAATCAACATATACCTTGAGTCGGATAAATTCCGAACATATAACAAGATAGGGTGATTAATAACACAAATACTTTGGGATATGTCCAAGACCATGGCTAACCTAAACAAGTCTAACCATTCAATGCCAACCAACAACCATAACCAAAACCAAAATGATAGCCAAGTCCATATCCATACCATAATAAAATGGAACAATCACAAATCAAATAAAGTCATACGATATCAGCCCCAATATAAATACCAACGCCAAGGCTAATACCACTACCGACACCGCCCATACCAATCCATAGTAGTCTTATATCTGAAACCAAAATAATATCCGATCGGGACATGCCCCCGACCATAGCCAAAACCAATGTCCAAGAATAACCAATGAAAAACATAAGAAACTGAAAACAAGAAATGGAGCCTTCCAAAGTATGAAAGCTCACCACTTCACGTCAACACAAGTTGTTCTCGAAGTTCGATCATTGAGTAGGAAGTGTAGTATGACCAACACCTACATCGCGTAGGGATACAACATCGAAGAGGGTTAGTGGTTGGAGTGCTAGCATGTAACTCAAGGATAAGGATAAAATAGTGCCAACAGTTTCAAACAAATCAATCAATGCATATACTAATACAATACATATATATACATACATATTTATATGATGTCGGGATAGGGAAAAAGATTGATATGAACTTTGAAATCATTTACATAGGATGGTAGCATGACCGTCATAGAACAAGGCACCTACAGGCTATATGGGTCCAGCTCTCTCCTAGTTGGAAGGGCCTCAGTGCGTGTAGCCGCATGAACCAGAGAATATCCATATTGGTATATACCTTTATAAGGGACTCGAACCTCCCAAAATAATCAAGGTGACTTAAGCACCAATATAGTAACGGGGGCTCAAACCTTCCTTTTATATATTCATTCGAAGGACTTAAACCACCCGGTCATAAGATACTTGCACCGGCTAGTGCAGTTCCCAGTGTTAGTCTTTTGGACTCCACTTTTATAGCCCGACTACACATCTCACTATTAATCCCAATTTAAAGCCACCATTCCACATGCACAACCATTAAGCCAATTACTCAGCCAAAGGCACTTCGTTCGTATCGCCTTACTGACACTACTTGCAAGTATACCATATGCCATTACCATTATCAATCAACCATCCATTCATTTGACTTTGGGACTCAAACCCATCATCTAACAAAGACATTTGTTCAATTTAAAGTTTAGGGACTCAAACCCATAACAAAGACATAAATCAAGTTAATATTTAGGGACTCAAACCCATTTGACAATTTAAACTATCGAGGTTACTATTTAGATTATTATATGGACAACAAGGCCTTCAGAAAACCATTTACCAACCATTCATATTCTTTAGGCCAATGCCTTAGTTCAAAACATAATTAACATGTGACTAGTTAATTTTTTTAGAAATTTTCACAAACACTCTGAGGGCATACTCTTATCAAGGACAAAATTAAGTAAAAAACCATAAAGTTTAGGGTAACCCATTACCCATCTGTTAAACCATAATTACCACACACCCACATGTGCAAACCATCACCAAAAATATTTATATACATAAGTTAAACCAAGAGTAAATAATACTCAATCATATGCAACAAAACCCTCAATTTTGGTTTTCAAAACCACCATTTAAGAAACATAATCACACTTTTAAACACATGATATTTGTGAACTAATAATGAGGGAATATTCGCATGCCTTATACAAGAAGATTCACATAAGAAACTTAACTCTTAAGCCTCAAGATGATCACCTTTGAAGAACCCTAGCCCCTATCTTTAAGATAGAGTTTAGAGAGTGTTTTAGAGTGTTTGATATTACAATAGTGGGTTTTGAGAGTCCATAACATGTTTTAAGATGTGGCGAATTAAGGGTTTTAGGGTGAAAAATATCCGAAATACCCCTAGCTTAAAATCTCAAAACATGCACGCAGGAGGTGTAATGTCCTGAGTCTGTACCCCAGACGCTACATGGTTATTATAACCCCGAAGGACCACAAGCTAACCCATAATTGATATCTGCTGTGAGCAATAAATAATCACACGGTAATAATAATAATTCTAAAATAAATGCAAAAATTAGGCTGAAGTCACCATAAGATTCACAACTGAAAACAAATACTAAATATTGATAAATGAATACTGAAAATTGAATATCTATCTGAAATACTCCAGTTTGAAAGCCTCCAACTATGTGAATATGGAGTTGATGGAACAAGTCCCTAACTAACTCCATCTACTGAATGTTGAAATACTGAAATACTGAAAGAAAACATCATCCTCGAACTATAAGGACTCACCACTAAATCTGTTGCTGATAATCCGGGCTACTAAGTATGGTCGGGAGCCCGTGCATCTGAACCTATGATATAAGACATCATAGCATAAAAGAAAAGTATGCCTCAGTACTTTGAATGTACTGGTATTCTAAGTGAGGTAGGCTGGTATGTGTGGGTTCATATCATGGACAACAACTAGCTGAGTAACATGGACATAACTGAATGGGAGTAAATGCATGAAGACATAAACTATAACTGAGATCATGTTAACACTGGATACTGAGTTTTGAATACTAATTAGTTGATATCTGAGTTTACTGATACTGTAGTACTGATAATTGAGTGACTATTTCTGATAGTCCTGATTCTGTAGAATGGAACTGAGTTTTATACTGAGCTAGGTAAATGTGCCTGAAAGTCCTGAATTTATAGAACTGAACTGAGTTCTATGCTGAGACTGAAACTGAAATTGTGAGAGGTAGTTATCTAACCGACATGCCCCTCTCTAAATGGATTGGGGTCCAACCAGTAACCCTAGTTGGAAGGGTGTCAATATTGTGCCACGGGTAATGAAAAGTTATGAGTTAACCCTCTCTGATAGGAACCACTTTCATTAACCCTTGCTGGCAGAAAAACTCATATGAGATGTATCAACCCTAGTTTGGCAGGAAGATATCTCAACCTATGCTGACTACATAGTTTTGTAACTCAGGGATTGCTATTAAGGGTCAAACCCTATGCTGGTGGGAATGCCCCAATCCCTGGTTTCGCTTGATGTTGATTCCCACTACCAACTGAATAGACACTGAACTGATTTCTAAACTGTACTAGGCTTGACTGAACTATTACTGATCGTATAGTCTAACAGAATTGAACTAAGTTCAATGAGTTTTGAATTGACTATTGAATCAAGACTGAGACTGATTACTGAGTATTACTATTTATGACACTATTAAGACTGTTCTGTAACTACTGTAGCTCTAGGTAAACAGCTAGATTTTTGGGTATTGAATACCCCAGAACTCGATAATATGAAAAGTAACATACTGCATGACTTTAGTAGCATAATAGTACTTGCTTTCTAATAATGCATTCATTTAAACATTTTTGTCAAACACTTGATATACAAGAGCTTGTGCATGAATAAAATCACATAATAACATGTCATGCTTGCATTAGTCAATTTACATAAGAATTTTGACAAACACTTAGGGAGCATAGGTATTTCACATATCAATAAATATGTAATACTATCATGGATACTACATTCAACTTGTAATTCAAGAGTTCAACATAAAGTTCACATAATTCAATCCACAATTAACTAGTTTTCATGGAATTTGTGATAAATCATGGAATTAAAAACCCGTTTAACACCATAATAAAGATTACATGTAAATCCAACATGAAATCTATGAAATCATTTAACTTATAATTTAAAAGAGTTTCTTGAATTCCAAGGGTGGAAGGAAACCCTTGGATGAACACTTCATATACCTTGGTACCTGAATTAATGAAGGTTGATGGTGAATTTCTTGAAGCTTAAATTGAAATTAGATCTTCTAGAGTTTTGTTCTTGAGTAATTTGAGAGAAATAAGGAATGGTTTTGCCCTAAGAGTGATTAATTTCATTTTTTAGGGCTGAATAAGGTTGGTAAAATGACCCAAATACCCTCATGGATGCGGATTTTTAATAACTGAAAACGGGTCCAGTGACGTGCAGCCCATTGCGCCGCGTTGATGGGGTCGATGCGATAGTCGATATGCCGCATTGAGTCCATATTTGGCTCACTGGAAATTGGCACTGGGAGTTGGGAAAGATATTTATCAATGCGATAGGCGATGCGGCGCATCGAAATCGCATTGATCCACTGGTTTGGACTTCTAAACGTGATTCAAATAATGTTTGAAAAATCCAAAACTTGTCCGAGAACACCTACTGACATACCTGATCATGAATCAACCTAAAATTCGACACTTTGAGGTCTTTATGGTCAGGAAATTGGATCACCAACTTATGAGGCTAAAAATAATTCTAAGTGTAAATACTTAGCTGAAATTTCTAAGTATGGGACCCCTTATCAAGCTCTAAGGGCTGAGTTAAGCTTAGAATTTTGTGGGGTCTTACAATACCTCCCCCTTGGGAATATTCATCCTCAAATGAGATTGACTAAGCTGAGAATATTGGTAGACTAAACTTGCTTACTGAGCATACATAACTGAAGCATGATTTTATGACTGAACTGTTGATATGCTGAATTTTCATACTGAACATGCATGACTGAATTCTGAGGACATGACATATGACTGAGTTGTTTCGTGAGGGTATGCGTGATATGAGAATTCTATGCAACTAAACTGATATCTAACTTATACAGTAAATTTGAATATGGAACTAAGTAAATTCAAGGAAAACTATTACCTTGAGCTGAATCTGAGTTTGTAGAGAAGAGGTGAGGATACTTGGTCCACATATATTCTCTGTTTCCTAAGTAGCTCCCTCAACAGACTTATTTTTCCAAAGAACTTTGACTAGAGGGACTTCTTTATTCCTCAGTCTGCTAATCTTACGATCAAGGATTTTGACTAGGATCTCTTCTTAAGAAAGGCTGTTCTGAACATCTATGCCCTATATAGGGACTGCGGTTGTTGGGTCACCTATGAATTTCTTTAGAAAGGAGACATAAAACACTGGGTAGACTGAAGCTAAATATGAAGGCAACTCAAGCTCGTAAGCTACCTTTCAGAAATGGTTGAGAATTTGGTAAGGACCGACATACCGGGGAATGAGCTTCCCTTTCTTGCCAAACCTCTTCACTCCTTTCATAGGAGAGATTTTTAAATACAAAAATCCTAAATCTTAAACTTGAGTTCCTTCCTTCACACATCTGCGTACGATTTCTGTCAGCTCTGAGTTGTCTTAAGCCTTTTCCTGATCAACTAAACTTTTTCTAAGGTATCAAATACCAAGTCAGGCCCTACTACCGCGGCCTCACCCACTTCAAACCAACCAATTAGAGATATACATCTCCTCCCATAGAGTGCATCAAACAGAGCCATCTGAATGCTGGAATGGTAACTGTTATTATACACAAACTCAATCAAAGACAAGGGGTCATCCCAACTGTCCTTAAAATCAATGGCACACGATCTTAACATATCTTCCAAAGTTTGAATGATCCTTTTTGCTTGACCATTTGTTTGAGGGTGAAAGGTTGTACGAAGGTGAACTTGGGTACCTAGACCCTTTTAGAAAGATTTCCAGAAATGAGAGGTGAACTGCGTACCTCTATCTGAGATGATGGAAAACGAAACTCCGTGTAATCTGACCAAATCTCTAACATAGAACTTGGCATACTCCTTGGTTGAATAGAAAGTATGGACTAGTAAGAAATGATTTGATTTGGTCATCCTGTCCATAATAACCCAAACCGAATCACGCTGACGACGAGTACGGGGCAAACCCATCACAAAATCCATATTCACCTTCTCCCACTTCCAAGTAGGAATACTAAACTACTGCATAGACCCGCTAGGCTTCTGATGCTCGATCTTAACCTGCTGACATATCGAGCACTTAGCTACAAACTCTACAATATCTCTCTTCATCACACTCCACAATTAGACCTCCCGCAAGTCGCGGTACATCTTGGTGGTCCCTGGATGAATCGAGTAGCGCGCACCATGCGCTTCTGCAAGAATACGCTGCCTCAAATCATCTACACCTGGCATACATAGTTGACCCTAGCAACACAGCACACTATCTCTCTCTCGAGATAAAACCTTTACTTTCTGATATTTGACTGCCTCTTTTAACTTAGCTAAATTGGGATCTCTATCCTGCTTCTCCTTTACTTTGGAAACCAGAGATAATTCTGAACTATTCTGAACCCACATACTATCTTTTGCTAAATCGACTAAGTAGACACCTAGTCGGGTAAGCTGATGGACTTCCTAAACTAACTTCTTCTTACCATCCTCCACGCGAGTAATACTATCCATAGATATCCTACTGAGGGCATTCGCCACTACATTGGCCTTTTCTGGATGATACAGAACACTCATGTCATAGTCTTTCAGCAACTCTAGCCACCTCTTCTGATGCAGATTTAGGTTTTTCTAAGAAAACACATACTGTAGGCTCTTATGTTCTGTGAACACATCAACATGCACCCCATACAAAAAGTGCCTCCAAATTTTAAGGCAAACACTATAGCTTCTAGCTTAAGATCATGAGTGGGGTAGTTCTTTTCATGGGGTTTAAGCTGTCTAGAGTCATAGGCTATAACCTTACCTCTCTACATCAAAACACACCCCAAACCTACTCTGGAAGCATCACAATATACCACAAACCTGTCTAAACCATCTGGTAGAGTCAAAACTGGAGCTGTAGTGATTAAGTCTTCAGCTCCTAAAATCTTTTTTCACAAAAATCTGACAACTGGAATTTAAATTTCTTCTGAGTCAGTCTGGACATAGGGGATGCAATATATAAAAATCCCTCAACAAACCTTGGTAATAACCGGCCAAGCCCAAGAAACTTCTGATATCTGATAGAGGGATAGGTCTGGGCCAGTTTCTCATTGCTTCGGTCTTTTGAGAATCAACTCTAATGCCATCATCAGAAATGATGTGACCAAGGAAAGATACTAACCTTAGCCAAAATTCATATTTACTAAATTTGGCAAACAACTGATGGGCTCTCTGAGGGTCTGTAACACTATTCTGAGATTTTTTGCATGGTCATGCTCACTGCGGGAGTAGACAAGAGTATCATCAATGAAGACTATGACAAACGTGTCTAAGTACTTCTTGAACATATGGTTCATCAAGTCCATAAAAGATGCTGGGGAATCGGTAAGACCAAATGACATGAATAGGAATTTGAAGTAACCATACAGAGTTTTGAAGCTATCTTTAGAATGTTGCGTTCTCTAACTCTGAGCTGATGATAGCCTGACCTGAGTTCTATATTACAAAAGTAGATGGCACCCTGAAGTTGGTCTAACAAGTCATCAATTCTGGGAAGTGGATACTTATTCTTGACCGTGACTTTATTTAGCTGACGGTAGTCTATACATATTTTAAGAGAACCGTCTTTCTTAGGCACAAATAGGACTGGTGTAGCCCATGGGGATACACTAGATCTGATGAATCCCTTATCTAGGATATTTTTCAACTATTCTTTTAATTCCCTAAGTTCTACTGGAGCCATTCTATATGGCGGGATAAAGATGGGCTGAGTATCTGGAAGAAGGTCTATTTCGAAGTCAATTTCCCTCTCAGGAGAAACTTCGAGAAGATCTTTGGGAAACACATCTAGGAATTCACATACTCCTGACACTGATTCAAGATTAGGGGTCTTTGAAATAGAGTCTTGAACCCAAAAAAGATGATAGAAACATCCCATAGATATCATTTTCCTTAGCCTAAGGTACGAAACAAGCTAACCCCTAAGTGTTGAAGTACTACCCTTCCACTCTAGGACAGGTTTATTCAAAAATTAAAATTGAATAATTTTGTTTCTGTAGTCAACTGAAGCATAGCATGAATAAAGCCAATCCATGCCAAGAATGACATCAAAATTTGTCATCTCTAGCTTTACTAAGTCTGCTGAAGTAACTTTCTGAGATACCATAACCAGACAGTTCCTATATACCCGCCGGGCTATGACAGATTTACCCACTAGGGCAGAAACTAAGAAAGGCTCTACTAAAATTTTGGGGCTGACTCCTAAGTCAACGACTATATATGGAGTTATAAAGAACAAAAAAACTCCTGGATCTAGCAAAGCATAACCATGTAAATGATAAACTTATAATGTACCAGTGACCACATCAGGAGAACTTTCCTGATCCTATCGGGACTAAAGTGTATAGAGTCTGTTTGAACGTTGCCTACTAGTGGTACTGGAAGTGGCACCCTGCTGGTTCGGGAGACCGGACTGAGCTGAGGGACGATTATGCTGACTATGAGAACCCACCTGAACACACTCTTTGAGCCTATGGCCTATCTTACCACATTTGAAACATACATCGCTGCCAGCTCTGCAGACACCCTGATGGTTTCTACCACATCTCTGGCAAAGAGGATTTCTTTGGGCACTGCTAACACTACCCTGGGTTTTAGGAATGAGGCTTAATCTCTATTACCATATCTGAATTTTGGCACTGAAGCACTAGATGAGGACGGAGATGGAACTGAAGATTTTGGGTGGAATTGAGAATGATTACCACCCTCTAACTTATGTTGAGTGAAGTTGAATCTATCTATTCTCACTCTCTTGTTCTTCCTTTTCTTCTCTTTATTCTTAGCCTCTTCTATTTACTGAGCATGGACCATAAGCCTGAATATGTCCATCTCCTTAATTAGCATCGTGATCCTACACTTTTTGACCATACTGTCAGACATACCCAACACAAACTTACTCATCTTTGATCTGCTATCTGCTATCACATGAGGGGCATATCTGGCTTACTGAGTAAACTTAAGAGAATACTCTTGCACTGTAATGTTTCCCTACTTTAGATTAATAAACTTCAAAACCTTAGCTTCCCTCAACTCTAATGGGAAGAACCTATCAAGAAAAGCAGTGGCAAACTCCTCTCCTTCTATGGGCCCTGCATCTGGGACCCTTTCTGGCTTCCATTACTTAAACCATAAGTGAGCCATATCCTGTAACTAATATGCGGCCAACTCAAAACTCTCACTTGCAGTCATTTCCATAATATGCGACCAACTCAGCACTCTTACTTGCAGTCACCTCCATAATATTTGTAACCTTCTACACCTGATCAAAAAAATCTTGTGGGTCCTCATCTAAATTAGAACTATTAAAAGATAGAGGGTTCATTCGAGTGAATTCCCAAATCTTAGATGCAGTAGTATTGGCCACTGGGTTGGCCAAAATGGCAGCTGGGCATTCATTCTGGGCTGCTATTGAATTGGCTAGAGTAGTAAATGCAGCCCTGAATTCCCAATGGGAGACATGCTCGTCTAGAGGATCTGCTTGAATGGGCTGAGGGTCTAGGAGATTTCCTGTTGTTCTTCCATTCTTCTTGAGAGGCATGATCTATAATCAGAACGAAGAAAAAGATTAGACTGAGAGTGTGGCTTGAGTTTATGCTTACTCGAATGACATGAATACTGAAAGAAGGGAAAGTTTTCCTAAAAACATCTTATATCTCCTTGTACATAAGTGTGGCACACTACACACCTATTTACAAGACTCCACTAGACTCGACTTTTAGACTTTCTTGAACTTTATTGAACCTTAGGCTCTGATACCAAGTTTGCAATGCCCTGAGTATGTATCCCAGATGATACACAGTGCTTACAACCCCGAAGGACCACAAGCTAACCCATGACTGATATCTGTTATGAGCACTGAATAATCACATGGTAATAATAATAATACTGAAATAAATACGAAAATTAGGATGAAGTCGCCATAAGGTTCACAACTGAAAACAAATACTGAATACTGATAAATAAATACTAAAAACTGAACATCTGTCTGAAATACTCTAGTATGAAAGCCTCTAACTGTCTGAATATGGAGTTGATGGGATAAGTCCCCAACTAACTCCATCTACTGAATGTTGAACTACTAAAATAATGAAAGATAAAATCATTCTCGAACTATGAAGACTCACCACTAAATTCTTTGCTGATAATCTGGGTTTCTAAGTACGGTCGGGAGCTCGTGCATCAGAACCTATGATATAAGACATCATAGCGTAAAAGAAAAGTATACGTCAGTACTTTGAATGTACTGGTATACTAAGTAAGGTAGGTTGATATGCATGGGTTCATATGCATGGAAAACAACTAGCTGAGTAACATGGACGTAACTGAATGAGAGTATATGTGTGAAGACATAAACTGTAACTGAGATCATGTTAACACTGGATACTGAGTTTTGAATACTGATTAATTAATATCTGAGTTTACTGATACTGTACTACTAATAACTGAGTGACTATTTCTGATATTCTTGATTCTGTAGAACTGAACTAAGTTCTGTACTGAGTTGGGTAACCGTGTCTGATAGTCATGAATTTGTAGAACTGAACTGAGTTCTATGCTGAGACTAAAACTGAAATTGTGGGAGGTAGTTATCTAACTGACATGCCCCTCTCCAAATGGATTGGGGTCCAACCTGTAACGCTAGTTGGAAGGGTGTCAATACCATGACACGGGTAAAGATAAGCTGTAAGTTAACCCTCTCTACCAGGAAGTACTTTTGTCAATCCTCGCTGGCAGAAAAACTCATGTGAGATGTATCAACCCTAGTTAGGAGGAAAATATCTCAACCTACACTGGCTATGTAGTTCTGTAACTCAGGGATTGCTATTAAGGGTCAAACCCTATGGTGGCAGGAATACCCCCATCCCTGGGTTCGCTCGGTGCTAATTCCTACTACCAACTGAATAAATACTGAACTAATTTCTAAATTGTACTAGGCTTGACTGAACTATTACTAATCGTACTATCTAACTGAACTGAACTGAGTTTATTAAGTTTTGAACTGACTATTGAACTGAGATTGGGACTGATTACTGAGTATTACTATTCATGACACTACTGAGACTGTTCTGTAACTACTGTGGCTCTAGGTAAACAATTAGATTTTTGGGTATTGAATACCCCCAGGACTCAATAATATGAAAAGTAATATACTGCATGACTTAAGTAGCATAATTGTTCTTGCTTACTAATAATGCATTCATTTAGATATTTTTGTCAAACACTTGATATACATGAGCTTGTGCATGAATGAAATCATATAATAACATGTCATGCTTGCAATAGTCAATTCACATAGGCATTTTGACAAACACTTGGGGAGCATAGGTATTTCATATATCAATAAACATGTAATACTATCATGGATACTATATTCAACTTGTAATTCAAGAGTTCAACATGAAATTCACATAATTAAATCCACAATAACTAGTTTTCATGTAATTTATGATAAATCATGGAATTGAAAACCTATTTAATATCATAGTCAAGATTACATTCAAATACAACATGAAATCTATGAAATCATTTAACTTGTAATTTAAAAGAGTTTCTTGAATTCCAAGGGTGGAAGGAAACCCTTGGATGAACACTTCACATTCCTTGGTACTTGAATTAATAAAGGTTGATAGTGAATTTCTTGAAGCTTGAATTGAAATTAGATCTCCTAAGGTTTTGTTCTTAAGTAATTTAAGAGAAATAAGGAATGTTTTTGACCTAGGAGTGATTAATTTCATTTTTTAGGGATGAATAGGGGTGGAAAAATAACCCAAATGCCCTCATAGACGCAGAGTTTTAATGACTGAAAATGGGTCGAGTAACGCGCAGCCCGATGTGCTGCGTTGGTAGGGTCAATGCGATGGCTGACGCACTGCGTCGAGTCTGTGTTGGCTCTCTGGAAATTGGCACTGGGATCTGGGAAAAACATTTATCAACTTGATAGTCAAAGCGGCGCGTTGAGATCGCATTGATCCACTGGTTTGGACTTCCAAACGTGATTCAAACGATGTTCAAAAAATTCAAAACTTGTCCGATAACACCTACTGACATACCTAATAATAAATCAACCTAAAAATTGACACTTTAAGGTCTTTAGGGTCGGGAAATAGGATCATTAATTTATGAGGCTAAAAATTATTCTAAGTTAAATACTTAGCTGAAATTTATAAGTATGGAACCCCTTATCAAGCTCTAAGGGCTGAGTTAAGCTAAGAATTTTATGGGGTCTTACAGGATGGTATGACCCATACCCCAAAATCGTATCTTAGGGTATGGTTGGTATATTTATCTCATACCCTAGCATCATCTTGGACCCCTATATTGACCAACATACGACCATACATGACTAACTCGTATCCTAACATACAAGAAGTACCCTATAACCCATACCCTAGAAAAAATACTTTGGATAAGATTTAGGGCAAAATACGATTTAGCAACATACCATTCATACCCCAACTAACGACTAGTAAGATGCTCAATCGTACCTTGGATAGTAAGTGTCTTTGAACAAATTATGAAACATACAAGTTAGGACCCCTAAGCCATACCACATCATACGACTAGCATGCACAAGTCGTATGATGTCCAGAATGTTCAACTTAGTGAAATTTTCTAAGGGTCCAAAGACAAGGTGTTTCAAGAATCCTGATGAGTATATCCACTAGTATGGTTATGATGCATCAATTCTTTTGAACTTCCATTATTATAATTTTCTCTCTTTTTAATTTCCAGTCAGTAGGATAACCTATCGGCTTGTAGCAATTCTTTCCTGTATGTCCAGTAAAATAATAGTAATCACACTTCTTCCCTTTGTAATTCTGATTTCCATAACTCATATATGAGCTTTTATTGTACTATATTACAATAGGATCCGGTTTATCACTTGTGATAGAAACACAAACTAGCTTCTGTATTTCATCTTCTACTGTCATAGCATATGCCTGAGTAAGAGTAGGTGCAACTCCTTTCAATAGAATCTATCTTCTAGATTGATTATAAGAATCTATCAAGCCACCTAAAAATTGTATCATGATCCTTAGACCTCAGACAATCACATGAAGAAGCAGGAATCACTATATCATACTCATTCAATAAACTCTTCAACTTAGTAAAGTAAGTAGCTACTGAATCAACTCCTTCTGATAATGTGTTGATTTATCTGTTTAGTTGATAAAGTTTCATTCACTTTACCTTATCAAATCTTTCCTTTAGGTATTCCCATACTTCTCGAGCACTTGTTGCATGCATAATTCTACTTAGCAATTTTGTACTAAATGAGTTCCTTAACCACGATAATACTATGGCATTACAGGTCTCCCATTGTTTCTGAAAATTTCTCTGCTACACACATCAATCATAAATTTAATTTTTTTTTTCATAATAATGCAATCCTCATTGATCTACTATATGCTCTATAATTCTCCGATCCAACCAGTTTAACTGGAATTAGAGTAGCTCCAAATATATTATCTAATTCTCATATGAATAAAAGATCACTCAAATCAATCTTAGGTGCCATTTCAACTTTACTACAACAATTATAGAAGAAAAAAATCAATTGAATTGGATCAAAAAAAGAATAGCAGATAAATAGAGATCTCTTTCTTTATCACAAACGAGATCAAAAATCTATCCATCTAGCCTCCACGATTGATGCTCTAATACTATGAGAAAACTACTCTAATAAGAGAGTAGATAGCTTGTCTATGTAAGTTCCATTGAAAAGAGTTGGTAAGAAGAAAACTGAATATAGAAAACTGTCACATTACATTGCATTGTTCAAGCTAGGCACCTATTTATACATAGAATGTAACGCTTCTAGAATTATCTAGAAGTTTTTATGTCAACTACAATACACTCCCATATTCCAGCTCACAGCACGACTAACAGAATTGCTAACTATCCAACTCAATGTATAGTAATTGAATGTAACGTAAAATTGGAAAAATGATCACAATAACTAAACTAAATAACTACTTTATTGAACTTTCCAATAGGACAATTTCTTGAGAACTTTTTGCATTGACTTCTTTGTGGAAATAACCTGCTTCATTGTAGAAGCCTTTATGATGTGTGTAGAAGCTTTAGAAATTTATATGCATGTGATCGTTGAACTAGCTCGATATTATATGTATAGCGATCTTGTCTCGAGAAATAGATATCCTCTTATGCTTCTCATTGTATGAGTTCTTGGAGCTTGTGATATAGTGTTATATTTCTAGATCTCCTGCTATCGTCGTGAGATGGCCTTTTATTAATGAAATGAAAAGGGTTAAATTTATCCTTATAATTTAAAAAATTAACTAAATATATACTTCGTCATACTTATGGGTAAAATTTTCCCTTCTTGTCATATTTTGGTGCCAAATTTGCCCCTAATATTGGAAAATTGGCTAAATCTATCCCTCGTCGTACTTTGAAGTCAAATTTACCCTTATTGTTAAGAAACTTTTCATATGTAACCTTCCTTTAATAGAATAGTCCAAATCAACATTAAATAACTTTTAAAAAAAAACAAAACACATCCGAATCTGACCAACCCGACTCGACTCGAGCCACGAAAAGACAAACAAATATACCTCCCTCAATTTGTTGGTCAAATTTTTTAAATGAAATTAAGTCACTGAATATTTATTAGTGCATAGATCATGAAGAATGAATTTGCATCAATACAAACACAAATAAATATACCCCCTCTGAGTTCATAGGATCGGTGCAGAACTTATGAAAAATGACACTTACTGGTCAAATGCAACAGATTAGGCCCATTGTACATATATTTATGGATAATAGAATTAAAAGGTCTCATATGTGTCGATCGTGACATCTCTTCATTCTTATATCTTTATATACAATTTGAACCTACATAAATTTTTCATTATGTCATTTACTCAGAAAACTTATCCACTGATTCTATAATTTAGATATACATCGAATTGCATATCAAATTTTGAATTATGAACATAGAATTGAAATATGAGTAGAGTTTGTAATATACATTTTCTCTAGTTCCATATTTCTGCGCTATACCATTCAATTTTGTTTTTTTCTTATTTGTAAACAACCTATTAGCGCTACACGTTGAAAGAAAAGCATAATTGTTCGTTGAAAATTTGACCCCAAAACTTAGGGATGGACATATTTGTTTGTGTATTAATTGTGGATCAGATCGGGCAAATTAGATTAGGATGTGTTTTATTGTTAACAAAAGGACCATTTAATATTGATTTCAACTTTTTTGTTAAAAAAAATAGTACAGGTAAAAAGTTTGTTAATAGTGAGGGTAAATTTGACCCCAAAATATGACATCGAGGATAAATTTGATCCCAAAGTATGACGAAGGAAATATTTAGTCAATTTTTTAAAGTAGAAAGGTAAATCTAACCTTAAAGTATGACAACAAGCATAAATTTAATCCTAAAATATGACGAATGATATATTTGGATAATTTTCTAAAATAAAAAGGTAAATTTGATCCTTTTCCCTTAATGAAATTATTTATGTTTAAGGGAGCTTGTTGACTAAAAGAATCGTCACTCTAGAGGTCAATCTACCCCCACCGTCGATACGCAGACTTTAGGATGCTCTATCTTGAGGTTCGCTTTGACATGGTACCTCTATGTGCTGGTAAGAGCGTAAGTTTAGTCAAATAATGATTAGCATTTGGTTTTTCAACAGTGAGATAACACTCAACTTGTTAATGCGTATCATTCATTGTTTTATTGCAATTCTAAATCAAATATACAGGTATAGGGAATTCCTCTTTTCCGATGTTCTATTCTTTTTATAACTATGGTGTCCGAACTAATTTGTGCGCACCTCGACTAATTTCGCAAAATATCTATCATCTTCAGCAATAGACACTAGGTATCAGGTTCCACCAACGCTAGAACATATGGAAAGAAATCACTTAGTGTTCTCTATTGGGAATTGAACCTGAAATCCCTTAGGTCTTAATTCAACACTATTAAACCACTAGGTTACACCCTTGTGCCCGCTGTTCTATTTTCTGGTTCATGCTCCTTCTATTTTTAGCTTTTGCCATGAAGTAACTGATAAAGTTGTTGGGTGACCTGAAGGTCATGAGTTTAAGCCGTGTAAATAACTTTTTGAAAAAATGCAAGGTAAGATGCTTATTATAAACCTTAACCTTTGTGGTTCGTACCTTCTTCAAACCCTGCTATAGTAGGAGATTTAGTTCATTTGTTGGATTTGCTTAAGCTGCGAGTAAGTTTGTGAATCCTTTGGTTCGAGGAAAAATTGAGCAATACTGGATTGCATGATATAGTTATTCAGATCAATTATTAGACCCTTTTCAAGTTCAAAAGGATGTAAATTTTCAGACCCAATTTAATCATGAATGACAGTACACTATTAATGACTTAACCCATTTTTAATATAGTTAGGAAAAGTAGCCTTTAACTCTATAATTTACGTTCAGCTTAATTCTAATGTCCTATGCTCACTAATATTTTTCTGGTGTTCTCTTTATATTGATTGCAATGAAAGGATATGTATAGGCTGTTGGGAAACAATAAAAGATTTCAATATCAATTGTGAAAATAAATAAATTGCAACAATAATAATATTTCTTATATAGTAGTATTAACAAGTTACAACAACAACCACAATAATAATAAAATGTTACTACTATAATATTTTAAGTAATATATAAAATACTTGACTTGTACTAGGCACTGTCCTAAGAAACTATTTCCACAATGTGAAATGTTTTCCCAAGATTAAACAAGCACTTTCCTGATTAATTAGAGCATATCCAAAATTATATAAGTCTTTTCTAATTAATCAAAGGATACAGGAATCAACAAAATTAATTATAAACCCAAAAGTTTTAACTTAGAAAAGAAATAATAAAATTCTTATAAAATAAAAGCAAAGAAAAATAAGATGAGAAAAGTTAGCAGAGAAGGGAAGGAAAATATATATGTTTTTGTTGTTTTTTCCATAGCTGAAAGTGTTAGCTATATATAGCCAATTTTAATAGGTGAAAAATGAAAAGGAATTATAAATAAATTTATTTTTACTTTGGAACAAGGATATACTTTATGTGTTCCCTAAGTACACATTTTCATTGGTCCCCAAGTAAAATGATTGGCCATTAATTTGCCACATGGTCATGTGGGGTCCACAAACTATTTTTCTCTCATTATTTAAAAAGAAACTTTAATATATTTATTTTTCACTTGAAATTGAAAAAAATTCAATTTAAATATTGTAAAATATCTTACAATCTCCCATAAATTTTAAAATATTTAAAATAAAAGGTTAAAATTTATTGGATTTATATGAACAAAATGCAATAGGCTTGGTGTCTTTTGGACTATGAACCAAACTTAAATCGATAAAATTTAACATACAAAATTATTGGTGAAATATAATATTTCTATGAGCTAAATTACTCTTATTGTAAGCCAGAGACTTTATCAATCACATTTTGACCGTAATTTCTCTGTTCGGCATGGTTTAGCACCAATAGGCCATGCGCGTGCCTAGTATTCATGAGAACTCTAGAGACTAGGCGAAAGTCTCATAGGAATGGCCTTGTTCCACCTCTCATATAGGTGAATTCATCAAGTGTACACTGCTTTAAATGCACCATCCATAACGACTATAAATTCATTAAGAGCTAATAACTCATCCCTCAATTTAAGTAGCAGTTCAAGCACTCTCAGTAAGTGCGCAGTGTCAATATTGACTTGTTATTACCCATATGAACATACTTCATGAGATATCCAATCACATACGTTGGGTTACCATCTTTATAGACAATCATATTGGCCTTAACCCCATCTCTTTTGAGGTTTGAAGAATTAATTTTCTTCCTACAGATTTAGTCAGTGAATCGACCGAATTCAATTCTAACTTCACAGAATCAATGGAAATTATTCCATCTCTTAGAAATTTCTTAACAACATCATGCCTTAAATCTATATGTCTACTCTTACAACTGTAAGATTTATTCTTCGCAATAGCAATTGCAGCTTGACAATCATAGTGTATATACACAGGAGGCATCAGATTATCCCTTTTTAAAGGGATATTAGACAATAGATCATTCTTTTTCAAAGAGATATTAGGCAACAGATCATACTTTTTAAAAAGGATATTCATTAAGAAATTTCTTAGCTATTCAGCTTCAGTACCAGCTAACTCTAGAGCTACAAACTCTGATTCCATAGTTGATCTAGCAATAATCATCTATTTAGCTAATCTCCATGATACTGCACCACCACCTAACGTGAACACATAATCACTAGTGAATTTCATCGCATCTAAATTAGAGATTCAGTTTGCATCACAATTTCTTTCTAAAGTAGAAGGAAATTCACTATATAGAATACCATAATTCATGGTTCCTTTTAAATATTTCATAGTCTCATTAATGAAGATCAATGCTCTTTATTAGGGTTATGAGTATATCTACTCAATCTACAAACAACATATGCTATATCAGGCCTGGTAAAATTCATCAAATGCATTAAACTCCCAATAATTTATGCATATTTAGTCTGGGCAACTGGGTCACCATTATTATTTTTAAATTTAGAGTTAGCATCATAAGGAGTGGCTACAGGAGTTACCTCCCAACATTTAAACTTCTTAAGAATCTTTTCAACATAATGTTTTTGTGTTAACGTTATTCCATCATCCCTCCTTATAACTTTAACTCTAAATATCATATTTACTTCGCCCAAATCTTTCATATCAAAGTTAGTAGATAAAAATAACTTGGTACTTTGTACACTATTTAAATTTATGTCAAATATAAGCATCATCGACATATAAGCAAATTATCACATACTTATTGTCTACTACTTTAGTATAAACATATTTATCCACTTCAACAGAAAAAAATCCATATTTTATTAAAACCTGATCAAATCTCTCATGCCACTATTTAGGAACTTGTTTAAGGCGATAGAGAGATTTAATTAATTTACAAACTTTATTTTCATGTTCTGAAACTACACATCCTCCAGGTTGAACCATATAAATTTCTTCTTCTAAATCAACATTTAAGAAAGCCGTTTTTACATCCATTTAATGGATAAAAAGTTTATGAATTGATGCTAAGGCAATTAATATTCCAATAGAAGAAATTCTTGTCATAGGTGTAAATTTATCAAAATAATCAATATTTTATTTTTGAGCAAATTCTTTAACTACTAATTGAGCTTTATGTTTATCTATAGAACCATCAGGATTATTTTTATTTTGAAAATTCATTTACAACCAATATGTTTTGCACCAGGAGGTAAATCAGTTAAAACCCGTGTATTATTTTTCATAATAGAATCAATTTCAACTTTTACTGGCTTTTTCCAAAATTTAGCATCAGAAGAAGATATAGCTTCAAAATAATTTAATGGTTCATTATCGACAAGAAAGGTTTGAAAGTCATCTTTTCATTTTTGTTCTTCTGGGACTATATATACTTTGCCTTTGGCATTTTTGATCTTGAATCTTCGTTCATAATTTTCACGTATTTAGTGTTCTAAAGAAGGTGAGGACAAGAGAGGGGTAGCGCATGTAAGAACTCAAAAAGGTATAGTCTTAGATGCAGTTGGCCAAAGAAAAGGTTTTAGGCTTAAAGGGAGAATGCTAGGGATTAATTTCATTGGTGGGTTGTGGAAGGTACAAATGGATAAAAAAGGCCTAAGATCCTTTCTTGAACCAAGTGTAACTCAGAATTTTGCTTCAACAAATATTTAGGCTAAGTTCTAGGTTAATAATGCAATGTAATAAATTAATCTAAATCTCAACACACAATGCACATGAAATGATGAGGTTGGATTCGTTCTAGTATTAGATATATGGAAGAGAATTTTCAAGTGTCACTCAGGTGTAATTAAAGGTACCAAAAAAATCTACGGTTTATCATAAAGCCAGTCATCTCCATCATACCAATTTGTTCTTTCTCATGTACACTCTTAACTCTGCTGGCACCATCAAAATTTTAATTTTATTTTTTTAAAAGAATGAAACCAAACCTAAATGAGGGTTGCCTACATATCTTGTAAAAACAAGAATTGGGTCTGTGTAGTTCAGGCAAATTTTGTGAATTTATATGTGGCATGTATGATTTTCAAGAAGTGGTGTCCATCCTTAAAAAATAATGTGAAAGACGACTAGGACGGAACTGCTTGTAATATCAAAATTACTCCGATCAGACAATCAAGAAGATGAATGTCAGGCATGAGGAAAGCTTTGACACTAATTCAGTATGTTGATAAAATTGAGAAGGTCAGACATTAAAGAAGTTATGGTATTATTTGCCGAAGTTGGCAGGATTGTTATGACTGAAAGAGTGTTGGACCCCTTGATTTTAAGTGAGCATCGATACATCATAAATTTAATGGTTTACAATATTCGAAAGAAGATAGGTATTCTTGAACAAAAATTGAGTGAGGATCTGGAGGTAGGTCGGCTAGATAGTAATGTCATTTTAGATTTAAGGAGCTATTGATTTGCGTTCTTGAAGACCTTTGGAGAGCGTCTTTGAACTGTTCTAGAAAATTGTCCTAGTTTGAATATCAGAGAAATTATTCTGAACAGTGAAGAGACCAAACCTTTAATACAGGGTTACCTATGTATCTTGCCAGAACAAGAATCAGGTCAAAATATAGTTCAAACCTATACACAATTATTGGCGATGTTTCTAAGGTGCATCTTTTAACTGATCCGCCCTGCAAAACAAAGGTTAGATTACACATTCCCACTAAAGCATAATCAATTTAGAGAAAAGAGTCAATATACAGGAATAATCATCCTTCAAATATGCACACAAATTATGATAATGTCTCACTTGGGTCATGAACCCTTCATATATTTGGATAAAGTCGAGTAAATACACCAAGGGTATATAGCCTCCTTGGTTCGTAATGATGCATGTTCATAAAAATGTGTTGATTTAGCTCAATCATATGTTAACTAAGAGTGGGTAGACATGGATTTAGATTTCCTATAAGAGAAGGAATATGGTCCTACAGTAATAAAATTACCACTCACCCTATGAATGTGCCGACTCTCTAATCTAAGGTGATTTGAAAGAATTTTGAGAAAGTACAATGTACAATTCGAGTGTACAATGTATGTGAGTGTTAGTTTTTTAAAATGGAGGAAACATGAATGGAATAATAGTTTATATAAAGCAATAACAAATTAACAATTACATAATAGAAAATAAAAAAATTGTATCGCATAAATAGGGTAAACACGTAAAGAAGGTAAGGTAAAATAAGAAAATATTAAAAAAATCATAATTGTTAACCTAGGTCTGTAATGGTTACAACTAATCCCTAACAGAATCACCATTTTGTCATTACTATTTTTACTGTGGTTAAAACAAGCACGACTTATGAACTCTAAGAGAATAAATTTTTGTATAGAGTCGCCAACTATTTTTTAAGGAAAATAAGGAAACCTATTTAGTTATTAGTACGTATGACTTGTGTTTTAATCTGCTGAAAATAGTTTAAATTCTAGGTAAGGGTTCAAATTATTTTGAAGAAAAGAGGTTAGGCATCCTTCAGAATCCATAAATGTAGTTCCCGACCAAACTTAGATTTATCAAAAGACGAAGGAAAAATCGATGTTCATTAATACAAATTAAAATTTGTATTAAAATAATATAAATAATTTATATGTAAAGTGTGTATAAATTACATATTTTAACGTAAAATATATGTATATAAAAGTATGTGAAGATATATAAACAAACGTGTATAAGATTATGTATGAAAAAAAAACTTATTTTTATAAAAGAAAGCATTTCATGTGATATATGAAAAGTATTTTTTATTTTATATAAATAATTAACAAAAGCTATTGTAAGAAAAGATTGAATAAAGTTTTTAAAGAAAAAGATTATGCAATATTTTTTAGTGTAAAAGTATGAATTAATTGATTAAATATTTATATTAATTTGATATAAATATTATCGGCCTAAATTTGCCTAAACGCGTGATGAGGATTGTGTAAAGAATATCCCCGCCCAATGCCACAAAAATAAAGTTTTTACTATGATTAATATTTGTACAATTATAAGAATATAAAAATACAAACATAAAAAACTCAAACTCTCCTTTTGAGTGCCTTTTTTGACAAGTATTTTTGAGAACATGTACAAACACTCATGATAAAAATGTTAGTAACAAATAAATAATTATCAAAATAAATTGAGAAATATGCGTGCATATATGTATATAAATATATATAAAAATAAAATTTTCATTAAGGAGTGAGATCGGATTTAGTTTTAGATATTATAAAGATTTTGTCATAGTCCGAATTATTTATTTTTTAATGTGTTATATACTTTATGTCTATCTTTTTATTTGTGAAGGCCTCGAAAACCGACAAAAGTTTCTTCATTGGCCATGGTATAGTATATTTTTGTTTGTTATTAGTTTAATCAAATGCTAAAGTAGTAAAAAGGATAAAATCAATCCCAAAAAGTGGCTCCAAGGCAACAAACCCTGTGATGAAAATGAACCACAAAATTAGCAAGCCAAACAGGAAGATAATCCAACAGTGAACTGACTAATAAATGTCTTTTCAAAATCATGAATTCATGACAATGCAACAAATAGCAACAAAACAAGAACAACTAGTAATGATTATTAAAAAAAATAAATCCGTGTGTAGGTCACTAGAAAAAAATTCCAAAAATGATCCATTGATAATCAACATTATCATTATAGCCGTGTGTAGGTCGCTAGAAAAATAAAGTCGTGTGTAGGTCGCTAGAAAAAAATACTATGCTATAATGTTTATATCCAAAATGATCCATATATATGACCCATATATATCCAAAAAATACTATGCTATAATGATAATCAACATTATCATTATAGCCGTGTATAGGTCGCTAGAAAAATGACCCATATCGCTTTATATCCAAAAAAATAAAGCCGTGTGTAGGTCGCTAGAAAAAAATACTATGCTATAATGTTTATATATATATATAAACATTATAGCATAGTGAGGACATCAGAGATTACAGATCTGGCCAAAAAATACCATCTCCAATGAGGATCAAAACAGAGCAAAATGGGTTTTGTAAGAGTTGCTTCCGTGGTGTTACCGAAGCAACACTTAAATCATGAAAAGTCCTACCAGATCTGGTTGCTACCAGTGAGACAATAGCAAAACAGAGAGAAAAAGAAAAAAGTGGCGGAGTTGCTTCTATGACTTTTGTCGGAGCACCCCCAAATATACAAACTCCGGATAGATTTGACCCATCAATGGTGTAGCAGTGGTGAGGTGGAGCTGCGAAAGAGAGATAGAAGAGGGAAGGAAGCAACGAGTTGGTGTTGTGAAGGTCGTTGATAGATCGTTGGTCACCAAGTACGGCGAAGCAGTAGTAGGAGATAACGAGAGAGGAAAGATGAGGAGAAGAGAGGGACGTGAGTTTCGAGATCGAGATCGAGAGAAATCTAATTTTTTGTGTGTGTATAAGTGTGAGTATGTGTATTTGTGTGTTAAAATGATTGCCCCC
>NC_061113.1:183821565-184058548 GCF_002878395.1 Capsicum annuum
AATTTTTATCCTTTTAACCAATATGTAAAAATTATTTATCTAAGTGATAAAAAATTCAACCCATCACCTCAAGTGTCATCTTTTTTAAAGGAGATGAGACCTTGACTTGATTGACTTGTTGCTCTATATTTAAAATAATTGACCCGGCTTATTATTTTTGGACTGTGTAAATAATGTACAAAATGAGGTATCGGTACATAATTACAGAAAAATGTAAAATATTGAAAAATATAATTAACTTAAAAATATGGTGCATCGTAAAATATATGATGCCATGTCATGTACTGTGCAAATGATTGTGAAAATGTTAAAATGATAATAAAGTGTTAAAAATCCTAACATAAGGAGAATTACCAATAAATTATGAAAAATAAAAATATGACAGTAAATTGATAAAATACTAGAATAAGAATGATTATAAAAAATTTGTTAACAATTGTAAAAAAAATATATGAAAAATATATTTCATGCCTTTTAACGATCAGAAAATCTGAAGGTGTAAAATTTAAGCACGGAGAGATAAAATTGAGTGCCAACACTCAACATGAGAAAATAAACAGGTAGCTATACCTGACATGTTAGCCTGTAAATCTTGTTGATCTTTGTTCAGAAGCTCCTTAAGCTGTTTATATTCTCCATTATTGAATTCTTGTCCTCTGGCTAGCAATGTATTATTGATCTTCTCGTGACCTCCATAACTAGTTGCAGCAATTTGACCTGCATCTTTGCTAATAATCTATCCATTGAAACTATTAGAAGAAAATTGAGTATTGACTTAACCTACATATTGACTTCCATAATGTCCATGGCTAATGAATTTTCCTGAATCCTAATGGCTATATCTACTAGTATGATTGTGACGCATGAATCCTTTTGAACTTTCATTATTGAAATTCATTCTCCTTTTTGATTTTTAGTCAGTAGGATAACCTATCAGCTTGTAGCAATTCTCTCTTATATGCCCAGTGAAATGACAATAATCACACTTCTTTCCTTTGTAATTCTGATTTCTGTAAGTCATATATGAACTTTCATTCACCTACATTGCAATAGGATTTGATTTATCACTTGTGATAGATGCACAAGCCAGCTGCTGTATTTCGTCTTCTCCTATCATAGCATATGTCTGATTAAGAATAGGTATAATTTCCTTCAATAGAATCCGTCTTCTAACTTGATCATATGAATCATTCAAGCCACCTTAAAATTGTATCAACCTCATTTGATCAAGATGATCTGCATAATCCTTAGACCTCGGACAATCACATGAAGGATCGAGAATCATTGCACCATATTAATTCCATAACCTTTTCAACTTAGTGAAGTAAACAGCTACTGAATCGATTTCTTGTGATAATGTGTTGAGTTCTCTGTGTAGTTGATAAAACCTCTTACAATTTTCCTAATCAAATCTTTCCTTTAGGTCTTCCCATACTTTCCGAGCACTTGTTGCATACACAATTTCACTTAGATACTTTGCACTAAATGAGTTCATCAACCACGAAAATACTATGGAATTACAAGTCTCCCATTGCTCATGTAACCTTTCTCAATATATTTCTCTACTACTGTCATGACCCTAAAACAAGGGTCATGATGACACTTATCGCGGCAAACCTTGATAAGTAAGCCTCTAACCCAAACTTATTCACACAGATAAAAGACAGAAATGCCCCCAAGGTAAGGCTTCTAGAACAAAGCCAAACCACATAGATATAATAAAAATGGAAAGAATAAAATCAACATATGCAACCATAACTCCAAAAACCTGGTGTCAAAGGTGTAAGAAATACTAATACTATCCAGGAGTCAAATACATCAGAAAAATAACCACAAGAAAATAATATGTCTCTGAATACTAATAAAGACATAAATAATATAGAAAGATGGAGGTGAAATTCAAACATATATATGTCCAACCGCTACCTTGAGTAATCTGAAGGTGCCAAAAATCAATCAGTCTGAAGTGCACCCAAACCCAAAACTACATCAAAAGAGTGAAGTAGTAGTTAATACGGTCTGCTTATACTCAATATGTATCATAGGCCGAGCGAACAAATAAGGAAATAAAGCATACAAAATACAGACTAAGGGCACGTCGCCTGCAATCAGAAAATGTCCCACAATGGTAGCCCACACCGCTTGCACCAACAATTCTACAGTATCTACACATAATACAACAACACACCAGATAGGGGTACAAATACACACAATATTACATACAAGTAGAACAAAGAGGAACACATATACTCAAAATCATCAAGCACAAATAAAGAAAGATAGAACAATTAGACATTAACAAGTCAAGTTATAGAACAAATAGATAGATGAAATGTCAATAAGATAATACAATCACAAAATAACACAATAAAACAAGTGCAATGTATATGATGATGATGATGATGATGCACGAGGTCATCGCACAACCTTCAAGATCATCGCACAATTTTCGTATACACCTACGGAGGCAAGTCTCCCTATACAGGACCCATGAGAGGTTCGTCAACCCATAGACAATCCATATATCTCATATCTATTCTCTGACACATCCCTTTGGGATGATATAATAAGGCGTTACAGTATCTCTTCACTAGCACTTCCCTCGAAGAGGATTTTATAAAAGGTGTCGTTAGTGTTTCTCAGATGTTGTCACGGTGGTACTAATATTTTATGAATGAGTATGCTATGAGGATGCAATTCTCACAATAAATCCCAATGAGTATTTCCACAATCAATCACAATGATATATTTGCAAAATCAACCGCAATTATACATTTCCGTAACCACGCGAGCCAATATTCACTAATTATTTTCAATTCATCCATGAATTTTCACATGTCTCATATAACAAGAAGTATGAATATATAAAAATACACCAATTAGACCACATTAGGCAGTTCAAAAACACAACACAATTATTCACATATATTCAAGGCTATCAACATCATATACCACACGAATACACATATTCACATAATATCTCAATTTCACTAATTACATTACATATAGGCCCTCACATGGGCACAACACATAGATAGCCATGTTAATGATTAGTTCCCACCCATTAACATGCATTTTATGTCATTATTAACTACGAGCCCAGTTTGAAAGAGTTAAGCCATAACCTAACTCGAAAGTCAAAACCGGTCCGCTACACTTTGAACCCATGACCTTACTTTTCACGAATGATCTCGAACTCCACTAAAATCATCATATCTAGAATTTAAATGTCATAATAAAACCAATGACACCTATATTGACTACTTTTGGTTCAGAGACAAAACAGATCCCTAAAATGAGTTTTAAAAAAATAAGGGCAAAATCATAAATTTACTTCAAAAACCTATTTACCATATTTTTAGGAATCTACAACTTAAAATTCAAGTAAAATCGAGTAAAAAACGAGGTTCAAATCAAAGAAAAATTATTTTTGAGCTTTACCGGATAAAATCTTTGAAATCAGGGTTAAAATCAAGAATCAGAGTTATTTTGAAGGTTAAATTGATGAAAAACTAGTAATTATAAGATTAAAATATTATTCAGGTGGAAAATAGTAAAAGTAGGATTTAAAACCAACACCTACGATTTTTGAGATTTTGAGAAATTGACCAAGAAATTACTAAGAAAATGGTGAATTCTTACCTTAAATCCACAATAGAATCAAGAAATAGATGTTAATATAGCTATCCAAACTCCCACAAGCTTCACTTTTAAGCTCCCACACTATTTTATGATTTAACTCTCAAGAGAAAAGGTAAAAAAAATGACCAAAATGGCCCACAAAAGGGGGCTAAAAGCTGTCTTTATAGCAGATTTTACACCAGATTTTTGTTTTAAAGTCCCACTCAGACTTTGATGGGGAGTTCAAGATTTTTTCGTAGTCCGATATATGAAAATGAATAATGCAATCATACTAAATTTGACATTCCAAATGTGTTGGTGAAGTCGGATTTTCAAAAAAAATATTTTCTTTTACAAAGTTAACCCCCAAAATCCAAAATCGTAATTTTCCAAACCGAGGGTCAAAATAAAATTTAAAGCCAAAAAATCACATCAAATATGTTACCACCCTAACATCAATATTTTGGATCTGCTGGCAAAGTCGGATTTTCCATCTGAGGTCATTTCGATCAAATGTAGGTCCCACACGCATATTTTTAATTTTCCAACTTTTGGACCGATAGGTCGAAATGAGCTTAGTTGTATCGGGACCCAAACCAAAGGTCTACCTAGTTTAAAATTAATCTTTTAGAGTTGTTGGCCCAGTCCGTTTAGTCATTTGTTACACGAATTAAAAAATATCCACATAAGTCCAAAATATGGCCTTTGAAGCTATCAAAAATCAAAATATCGTAAAAATGGTACCAAAATACATCGGGAATCGTGACAATCACCCCATACCCTAAAAGTACCAAAATGCAACTATAGGGAGGGATAAAATAGTTAAATCACATAGAAACACACATTTCACATATTTCATCAAAAAGCTGATCGTTACATATCTACCATTAAAAATCTAGTTCTTCCTCGAACTAAGGCAAGGAAATACCTGAATTATTGAAGAGCTGAGGATAGGAATTACATATATCAGACTCAACCTCCTTGTAGCATCATCTACAGGTCGATGTCACCACTGAACCTTAACCACAAAGATAACTCTAGATCACAACCGCCTAATATCCCTAGCCAAAAATAAAGATTGGCTTGTCAACAAAAGACAACCACTCATCTAACCGAACTGATTCCCAACGAATGACATGAGACTCATCTGGAATATAGCAACAAATCTAGAAACATGAAAAATTGGAAGAAAAAATGATATATCAGGGGGCAAAGCCAACTCATATGCCACATCACTAATAGGCCGAAGAATCTCAAATGTGCTGATATACCTCGAGTTAAGCTTGCCCTTTTACCAAACCTCATCACACTCTTCATGGGTGAAACTCAAAGGAAGACATGATCACAAACACCAAATCTCAAGGCACAAAGTCTACGATCAGGATAACACTTTTGCCTACTCTGAGCTGCTCTAAGTCTATCTTGAATGACCCAGACTCTATCCAAAATCTCACGAAGCAAGTTTGTACCTCGAGGTATCACCTCTAAAATATCAAGCCAACCCACTGGGAGTGACAACGCCTACTATACCACACCTCAAAAGAAGCCATAACAATACTGGAATGGTAACTATTATTATATGCAAACTTTGCTAAAGCCAAATGCTGCTCCCACTGGCTACTAAAATCTATCACACAAGCACGGAGCATAGCCTTAAGAACTTGAATAGTCTTCTATGACTGGCCATTAATCTGGGGGTGAAATGCTATACTAAGATCCACCCGATTACTCAACTCATCTTGAAAAGTCTTTAAAAGAGACATGTGAACACAAAACCTCAATCTAAAATAATAGACATCGGCACACCATGCAGATGCACAATCTCATGAATATAGATACGGTCCAACCTCTCAGTACTGAATAAAACCTAAACCCAAATAAAATAAACTGACTTGGTCAATTGATCAACGATAACCCACACACTGCCAGGATCACGAAAAGTATAAGGCAACCCAATCATGAAGTCCATAGTGATTCATTCCCACTTCTACTCGAGAATAGGTAATCTCTGAAGAAAACCACCAGTTCTTATATGTTCAGCCTTTACCTGCTGACAACATAGGCAATGATTCATAAAATCTGCTATATCTCACCTCATACCACCCCACCAGTAGTGTTATTTCAGGTCACAATACATTTTAGTCATACCTGGATGGATGAAATATCTAGAACAATGGGGCTCCTCCAAGTTCAAACCAATCTGATCACTCACTCTCCACACATAACTAGGTCTCCAATCCACAAAATCCATCTGAATCAAGTAAGGCTTCCTTATCTTCCCCACTCAACACCTTATCTCAAATTAACCTCAGTCCAACATCATCAAACTGATGATCTTGAATCTGCTCCATCAAAGAAGATCTAGCCTCCACAAATGCCAAAACATGCCCATGTATTGAAATATCATGCCTAACCATCTTGTTAGCTAAAGACTGAACCTCTAAGGCCAAAGTCCTCTCTTGGGTCAAAAAAAGTACCAAGATACCCACACTAGTTGACTTTCATCTCAAGGCATCCGCAACCACATTAGCCTTGCCTAGATAGTGGAGAATAGTCAAGTGATAATACTTAAGCAACTCAAGCCAACAACGCTGCCTCATATTAAGATCTCGCTGGGTGAAAAAGTACTGAAAGCTAGATAATTTAAAAAGATCTCATAACAAACTCCATACAAGTAGTTCCTTCTCAACTTCAAGTTAAACACAACTGCTCACAACTCCAAGTCATAGGTAGGATAATTCCTCTCATTAAGCTTCAACTGACAAGATGCATAACCAAATAACTAGCCCTTCTATATTAATACAGCACCTAACCCAACACCTGAAGCATCACTAAAGATAATAAAACCCACACCTTCCTTGGGCAAAGTCAAGTTTGACTTACAAGCATTAGACAACTAAAAAGAAATCTTCTTCTAGGTCAACTTGGTCAAAGGAGCTACAATGGATGAAAAACCCTCAATAAAATATTGATAATAACCTGACAATCCAATAAAACTCTAAATCTTGGTGGGCAAAATAGGTCTAGCCAAATCACAAATCGCTGCAACCTTGGATGGATCAACTATAATACCTTTCTTAATCACCACATGACCTAAGAAAGAAATAGACTCTAACCAAAACTCACACTTAGAGAATTTAACATACAACTTATCATCCCTCAATATCTGAAGCACAATCTGCAAATGCTCCTCATGCTCAACCTCACTCTTGAAATAAACAAAGATATTATCTATAAATATAATAACAAAAGAGTCAAAATAAAGTCAAAAAACTTAGTTCATCAACTTTATGAATGCGATAAGGGCATTGGTCAATCTAAAATACATAACCAAAAACTCGTAATGACCATATCATGTTTGAAAAGTCTTCTTCAAAATAACTGAAAATCTAATCCTCAACTAGTGATAATCGATGATATTAGGCGCATTTCTATGTCTAAGCACCAATATTTACCCATAATAGGACTTGTTCCATGAGTTAAAATATGTTATTCTTTTTGTGTTTGAGTTATAATTGCATTATTTAGTTAATGGACATGATTAGTTGGTGCAAGGTTGAATTATGATGAAATTGTATGTAATTAGATTCATTAAGGGGAAGATAACAATGATTGAAGCTTTGGGAATGGGTTTCTAGGTATAAAGATACTTGGATTGAGCTCAAAACGTATAGAATTAAAGACGAGAGCAAGGAAATAGGCAACAAGCTGGAAAAGAGAGAAATAAATAAGCCACACGACGTAAACCCCAGTCCTCGCATTGAGCTCCATATTGCCCAAAGGAATTCTTAATCGATGTCAAATTCTAGTGAGCCTCCGCAATAGCCCCACATTGCAGGCGCTAGATTAATTCCCAAGACAAATTCTAGTGAGGGTTTGTGATAGCCTCGCGGCACAGACCCTGCTCTCTGCTATGACTGCTGCGGCGCAGACTCTAGTCCATGCATTGAGATTCACAACACAGTGGAGGCTATATTTTAGTCAAAGTTGTCCTACTATAAAAGAAATACTTCAAAATAATTGAGGATACTGTTGCATACGTACAATAAAGGAAAAATACTTAAATACTTCTTTTAGGGTTCTTGGAACTTCATTCTTTCAACATTAATTTTTGGAATGATTAATTATTTATTTTTGATGTTGAATTCAAACATGAGTGGCTAAAGACCCTTGTTCTGGTGTTGAGTCTAAAAACATGATTATACTTTGATATTCTTAGAGTGGTTTATTATTGAATTATCATATGTATTATTCTTATTCTCTTGTCCTTACTATTTTGATAAATGGACACCATTAAAATACACCATATTCCTTTGTTAATTCGAGAGGAGAATCATTAGGATAGATCGAAGAGTTTAAGGAGAAAGGTTATTATTATTTATGGATAACGGATTTGAATTAGCATCTAGGATAGAGATATTCCTAGAAGCCTTCTTTGGTTTACTTGCAGGATGATATCTTAATATATTTAAATAGATTATTGCATCCCCGCTCAATGATGTAGTTGTAATATCCATTTAGGTAGAAGATTAGAGGATCGAGTGACCATGATCACACTCTAAACCCTATGAATCAACAACCCGATAATCAACTAAACCACGTTAAGAATAGAGATTTATAAGATTGTTAAAAGTGTCTCAACCCTGGAATTCTCACTCGTATTGTTTACAACCTTGCTTACATTGCTACTGTTATACATAGTTATTTATTTATTAATTATATTATTCATCACAAATATCTTGATACTATGAAACACTTAACACATTCTTGTCGAAACTAAAGTTAGTAGAATTGCTAGTTAAGTAGTCCTCGTGGGTACGATATTCGACTCTTTGAGTCATTATATTACTTATACGATTGTGTGCACTTACATGTGCGATAGACTACAGTAAGTTTTTGGCACATTGTTGAGGACTCAAATAATTAGTAATTTTCTAAATCATTATTTTTTTATAATAAATTTAATTGTTAACAACTTGATCTTAGCGGCAATCTTTTACAGGTCTAGTGATGTATCCAACTAGCAAGAGGAAAAAAATTAATAGAGCCTTATTCAGAACCAAAACAGGTATTTTATCAGAGGCGGAGAGCAACAAAACTTAACTATCTAATTCAACAAGTTCAAATGGGTTATCAAAGAGATCCAAATATTAGCGATCCAATTGATCCTAATGCTTCACATGCCCCAGCCCTAGTGATTTCACCTGCTACTGCTCGAGTAGAAGCCAGATCTTTTTGTGAAATAGCAATGCCACTTACAAACTATGCTACTAATTTCATTCGCAAGCCAGAAATGGGTAGTCAATTTGAATTAAATCAAAATATGGTAAAATTGTTTTGCTTGAGTGGACAATTTGCAAGGTTATCACATGAAGACCTACAATAACACATATAGAATTTCTTGGAAATTAGCAATACCTATATTCCTACTAGGGTATCTATTGATTATGTTAGACTAACTCTCTTTCCCTTTTCTCTAATTAGGAAAGCAAAGAGGTGGTTATATGCTGAACCACCAAACTCCACCACTTTCTAGGATGATCTAGCTTAAAAGTTCCTTATTTCATTCTTTCCATCTGGGAGGAAAACACATTTGAAAAGCGAGATTCTAAGTTTTAGCTAGAAATAAGGAGAATATCTGTACCAAGCTTAGGAAAGATTTAAAAGTATGCTTAGAAATTGCCCTCACCATTATCAGTATAATGATGTATTAGTTCATACTTTCATAGAGGGTTTTAAGCTAAACACCAAGATTCTCTTGGATTCAGCAGTAGGTGGGCAAGTTTTTGAGAAAATATATGATGAATTATACACACTGCTAAATTAGATTTCACAAGGAAATCCTAAGTGGCATACTGACTCAAGAAGTGCTCCAAGGAAGGTTGCAGGTAGGTTGAAGGTGGAACAATTTACTGCTATATCAACTCAGATTGCTGCACTACAAAATTAGTTAACTACTTAACTTAGTAATATGAAATTAGAGGTTACATAGCCTAAAACAATAGCTAATACAGTTCATCAGGCTAGTACTTGGTGTGAGATTTGTGGAAGTAGTGAGCATGTAGCGGACACTTGTGACACTAATCCAGAGTCTGTCAATTATATAGGAAATGCTAATCATCAAGGACAATAGAACTTTAGAAATACTTATAATCCCAACTGGCAAAACCATCCCAATTTCTCATATAGTGAAAATCAGGCGCATAATAACAATCAGTACAGGGGAGCCAGTACAATAGAATTAACAATAACTTATTCAAAGTAATAAGACCATGACTTAAACTAGCAATATGGAAGAGATGTTGAAGCAAATTATGGCTACTCAAGCACAGTTGGTAGCAGATGTGAAGTGTCAACAATTTATTACAAAGAGCTTAGAGATATAATTATGTCATATTAAGGAGCACAAAATACTAGACCTCAGGGATTTCTACCTAGTAATACTGAGCCTAATCCAAAATATGTAAATATAGTCACTACAAGGAGTGGTCTGAGGTTAAAGGAGTTGGAATCTGAGTAGGCAAATCACAAGGCTACTGATGGTGATAATGAAAAGGATGGAGAAAAAATGATTGAAGAAAAAGCTGAAAGTAAGAAAACCAAACTAGAGAAGGCAACTCTACTCCCCTTTCCCCAAAGGCTTTAAAATCACCAAGAGGAGATTTGTTACAAGAAGTTTTAGAGATTTTGAAACAAGTTCATATCAATCTCCCTCTTGTTGATATTTTACATAGTGTTTCAAAATATGTGAAGGACATAGTGGCAAACAAGAACCTTTTGACTGAATATGCTACAATAGCACTTACTGAGGAGTGCACATCAAGGATTTAGAATAAATTACCCAGAAAGCTGAAAGATCCAGAAAGTTTCACTCTATAGATCACCGTTAGACAATCCATTAATGCTAGGGGGTTATGTGATTTAGGTGCAAGCATAAATCTCATGGCCATATTTTATTTCATAAAGATGGGTCTAGGCAGTCCCAAACCCACTAGAATTAATTAAGTGGCTTGATACTGGGATAGTGTATCTCATATCTGGTAGCAAATGGGTCAGCCTTATGCACTGTGTTCCAAAGAAAGGAGGGATAATTATTGTGACTAATGAAGATAATGAGATAATTCCAACTCGTACAGTGATTGAGTGGAGGATCTACATGGACTACAAAAAATTGAATCACGAGGAAGGATCACTATCCCATTTCTGTTTATTGATCAGATGTTGGACAGAGTGGAGAGACAAGAATATAACTAATTTTTGGATAGGTATTCAGGATATAACCAGATAACCATAGCACCTAAAGACCAGGATAAGACCACTTTCACCTATCCTTATAGTACATATGCATTCAAATGCATGCCTTTCGATCTATGCAATGCACCAATAACTTTTTAGAGATATATGATAGATATCTTCTACGATATAGTTGAATACTTTGTCAAGGTGTTTTTGGATGATTTTTCCATTTTTGGTAATTCAGTTGATATGTGCTTACAAAACTTGGACAAGGTCTTAGCATGCTATGAAGAAACCAACCTTGTATTAAACTAAGAGAAGTGCCTCTTTTTGGTCAAAAAAGGTACAGTCCTTGGTCATAAGGTGTCACATAGAGGAATTGAGGTAGACAGAGCTAAGGTAGAGGTTATTGAAAAGCTCTTATATCTGATTTTAGTTAAATAGGTAAGAAGCTTTCTTAGGCATGCAGGATTTTACAGACGTTTTATCAAAGACTTCTCGATGATAACATGTCCAATGTGCAAGTTGTTGGAAAAAGAGGTCAAGTTTAACTCTGGGGCTAAATGTCAGAAAATATTTGATTGTCTAAAGAAAAAATTGACAAAGGCACCCATTCTAATTCCTCCTGATTGGGCATTACCATTCGAGCTGATATGTGATGCTAGTCATGTGGTTGTTGGAGCATTATTGGGGTAGAATAAATATAAGGTATTTTACTCTATCTATTATGCAAGTAAAATCTTGGATGCAGCCCAGGTAAATTATACAATCACAGAAAAAAAGATGTTGGCACTTGTATATGCCTTTGATAAATTCAGAGCATACTTGGTAAGGATAAAGGTAATTGTTCATACAGATCATACTGTCATCCCATATCTATTCAATAAAAAAGATTCGAAGACAAGGTTGATTAGGTGGATTCTTCTGCTCCAAGAATTTAGTTTAGAAGTTTGTGATATAAAGGGAGCTAAAAATAAAGTGGTGGATCATCTGTCAAGACTTGAGAGTCATGATTATGTAACTGATGATACTCTTTGTATTCGAGAGGAGTTTTTGGATGAGTAGTTGTTGGCACTGGATGTAGCTGAAGTTCCATGGTATGCTGACATTGTAAATTTACTAGTAGCTGGTATTTATCCTCCATAGGCACAAGTCAATAGAAGAAGAAGTTGTTCCACAATTCTCATGCATACATTGGGATGAGTCATTTCTTTTTATGCAAGGTATAGATAGAATAATGAGAAGATGTGTTGCAGAAGTCGAATCTAAAAAGGTACTTGAAAGTTGTCATTCAGTGCCTTATGATGGTCATCATGGTAGAAAAAGGACAGCTCGAAAGGTATTGCAGTCTGGTTTTTCTGGCCCACACTATTTAAAGATGCTGTGAATTATGTTATAAGTTATGACCATTTCCATAGAATGGGCATAATATCAAGGCGTCATGAAATGCCCTTGAATAATATTCTAGAACTGGAGATCTTTGACCCATGAGGTGTAGACTTTATAGGGCCATTTTCACCATCTCATGGAAATTTGTACATTATAGTAGTTGTTGATTACATGTATAAATAGGTAGAAGCTACTGCGCTCCCCAAAAATAATGCAAGGGTAGTGATGAAGTTTGTCAAGAAACATATTTTTATTTGTTTTGGCATACTAAGAGTAATTATCAGTGATGGGGGTACGCACTTTGTGAACAATTCATTTAAAATTTTTTTGGCAAAATATGGTGTTAGACACAAGGTGGCCAAGACTTATCGCCCATAACAAGTGCCAATTGGAGGTGTCAAATCATGAGATTACACAAATATTGCAGAAAATAGTCAATGGACAGCGTAAGGATTGGTCAAAGAAGCTGGATAATACAGTATGGGCATATAGGACAACTTTTAAGATGCACATTGGGAATATCATTTGGTGTATGGAAAAGCTTATCACTTGCCTATGGAGGTTGAGCATAAGGCTTATAGGTTAGTGAAGAAATTAAATCTTGATATGAAGGCTATCAGAGAAAAGAGATTGTTACAACTGAGTGAACTTGATGAGTTTTGCTTACATGCATATGTAGAATGCAAAATGTCTAAAGAAAAGACCAAAAATGGCATAATAAGAAAATTATGACTCAAGTTTTTGAGCTTGGACAACTTGTGTTGTTATCCAATTCTAGATTAAAGTTTTTTCCTAGTAAGATGAGGTCCAAGTGGTCTAGACCATTTAAAGTTGTAAGAATGACTTCTCATGGGTCTGTTGAACTATAGAGTAAGGCCAAAAGCAAAAAATTCTTGGTGAATGGATAGGGAATTAAGCATTATTGGGCAGATCATGAGGATCAACACAAGACATCTATCACCTTTGAACATGAATGAAGTTGAGTTGGGTCATGCCATGACGTAAACTAAGGCACTACATGGGAGGCAACCCACGAATGTAATGAAATAGTTTAGTTTATATTTTTAGTGGCTTGGAAGAAAGAAAAATAAATAAAGAGAAAAAAATAAAAATACAAAAAAATGTGTCGTGTCACGACCAAAACTAAGGCACTAGGTGGGAGGCAACCCACTTTATCTTACATAATTTTGTTATTTTTTTTAGTATGAAAGAATGAGAAACTTTTTCATGTTGGGAAACTCTCAGGTACATAAAATATGCACTGAAATGATGCCAAAGAAAGGTGAGAAAAGGGGGACAAAATATCCTCTAAAGTGTAATTTCCAGTGCGCTTCTGCGATAGCTCCGCATCACGGAGGTCATCAAGTGGATTAAGCACCGCGTAGTGGAGAGCTTGTGAAGATTCCAGTAGGCTTACACGATAAGCCTGTATCTCAGAGGCTTTCGCATAAGCTTAAGTCTCGCATCGTAGAGCTCATTAAAGTTAATATTTTAACTCAACCTAAGCTCTAAACCCGACTCCTCCCCTTTAAATTTCCCCTTATTTCTCTTTCCATCTCCCCCAATATTACCCGAAGCACCTTCCCTTTCCTCTAATTTCTCTATTTTTTTAAAAAATAAGAACAAGTCCACTTCAACTCACTGTGACCATTATCAAACTAACCACCACTCTCACTACGGTATATACTCAAACTAATATTGAATATGTACATGGAGATTTGTTGCCCTGATAATAATTTAGTACTAAAATGATGATTGAGACACTTGTGGTGTGAGTTAAAGAACAGGGGAAGTCTTAGTACCTTGTGTTGCTAAGTCACACTGCCATGATAGAAACTAAGTGTGGGGTGGTCTGTAAATCCGCCTATACTTAGTGTTCCCTATCATTTTGATATAACTGTGCCCTCTATCTGAAATGATGCTTTAAATTATGCATGCATTTATTTAAAATTATTATTTTTGGGAATATGTATGAGTTGCATATAGGAATATTAATGTTAAAGGAAAGTAATGTAACACCCGGTGTAGTTTTGGAGGAAGTAAAATAGAGTATATAATGCTTGAGGTTGACCTTTGTCGTTGAAGTGAACTCACATAAAGGTGATAAGTTGAAAATAAAAGAACAAAATTGATTGTGTGTGGGTTGTAGAATTTTTGTGGTTGTTAGTTTGATGTTTGCTTGAAGTATGGGTAGAGCAACATCATAGTGGTTGAATGTAGTTGTTATGGGGTTATGCTCATGAGACTTTGTGTATTTAACAGGAGAAGTATGAGTACCGTAGTTCTCATATTTACGCACCAGCGCTAGCAACTAAGTGATGGGGTGTCCTCAACACTTCTTTACACTTAGTGTTTGCTACACCAACTAGGTGCCCTATTTGACGTGTTTACTGAATGTTGTGACTAACAGGTATTATGTTGAGCCATCAGCAAAGGGGATAGGACATAACTGGTTCATTTGATCCATCATGAAAAAAGAATAAACCAACTGGTCGAGTGCCTAAACCTCCTACAACTCCTCAAGGGCAGACTAGGAGATACAGAGCTAGGTGGGTTGCAGAGGCAAGAAAGAAATGGTATGCCAAGAACAACAAGGCTAAATATGCTTTGTACCAATTTATTAGCCAGACTAGCTTGGAAAGAGAGTTCCCTAGCATAGTGTAAAGAATAGAAAAGTTGCACATGGCTTTCCTGTTCGAGCAGCCCCAGGAATACAACCTGTACCTGTCAAGGAATTCTATGCGAACTGGGATCCTAGGAAGCGAGACTCTGAGGTTAAGATACAAAACTAGGTGGTAAATTTTAAAGCTCATGATTTGAATTTCCTTTTACATGCACTGGAGGTGGATGCAAAACCACTGAAGCAGATGAACATCACACCGCCATATGCAGATATTTGACATTTGCTATCAGCGAAAAAAATTCTACTGCCTGATGGACACATCACAAAGACAGTGGCCTCCATCTCATATTCAGCTATGCTCAAATGAATAGGGAGGCCTACATGTAGGCAAAGATTATCTACCACTATCTCATTCAGGGAAAGCACATAAATAATGTGATGCATGATAGGGTATTCCTAATTTATGCTTTAATGCATGATGATGTTGATGTTAATATAGGTACAATAATATTTTCAGCAATGAAGAAGAAATATTACCATCAGGGGCGCAGGTATGGATTTTATGACTAGATTTTTTATGAACCAGAGTGTAGAGGAGGAGGCACTCGACTATAGGCTAATGATGGCTACTAACCATGTGGATGTGTCCCGTACTAAGGGGATAATTGTGACTCATGGTCCAGTATTGACTATGCCCAAGCATCAGGCTCAGAATAATAAGATCACAACATAGATGTATGGCCTACAGTTACTTTAGTTGAGGGTTGGGGGTCACCCAACCACACATGAGGAGATTCGAGCGGTTGAGCTTGATTACCCTATTAGTCATCATGCTAGGACCATGCTGAATATTAGGCCAAATTATATAGAGCTAGTAGATGATGATGTGCCTATGGATAAGGAGCTTAGGATGCATAATTTAGATGTGGATTAGAAGAGGACGAGGATGAAGATAACCTTGATTTGGGGGCAGAGACATTTGGTCTAGAGACTGATAGTGATATGGATGATGTTTGACCAGGGAGTTATTCACCACCTCATTACTTGGTTTGATTTGCAGGCACTGGTACAGTGCTTCATTTTAAGTGTGGGGTAGTGGTTTCTCAATCCTCATACTCTCATTTGCTTTGTTTTTGTTTTATCTTTATTGGGATATTTCTATTTGGATTTTGTTATGACTGCATTTGGGATTTTGATAGACATTCTAACTATTCAGTCTGTAATAGTTAGTATTGATGATATTTTCTATGGGTAGTTCACAATCATTGGTAGTTTAAATTTAATAATGTTTTCTTTATTCTGCTTAGTATTATTTTTATTTTTATTTAATTAGGAGTAAAAAAATTTATTTTTTTACCTTAAAGGTGAAAATGTTTGCCCTTAATGGAAACAACAATAACTCGTTATAGTTAGGTGCCTTCCCCTATGATGGATAGATAATGATCGTCTTAAAGGGAATTAGTCGTAGGAAAGAAAGAAGTGAAAAGAAATCAACCACAATTCTAGACCAAGACATCTAGTGTGGAGCAATGTGGTTACATGACATGGAAAATACTTGTTTTGAAATAGAAGTTTGTCAGAAATTAAAAAAAGGATTGCTAGTTTCAGAATCCTTAGCCCAATAGTGTAACTCTGGGTTTGCTGGCTTAATTCTGAATTTATCTAGTTGCTAGATCAAGAATCTGTAGGGATCCGACTTGAATCCAACATGCACCAAGTGTGAGTGAGATCTTGTAGTCATTCTACATGATTAGTGATGTCTAGAACTTGCCCTGTGTGTTGACAAAGCGAAATTAAGGATATTGGATTTAGAAGATGATGTAGGAATTTTATTTATAGCTGTATTTAGATATTTTTACCTAACATTGTGCATATTCTTAGTTAGCCCCGTTGATCCTATAGCCTATTTTCTTTGGCAGCTTTATATATAGCATGTACCCTTTCTTTGATTGACCTTAACTTAATCCAAAGCTCCTAAGCGCTTAAGTTGAAATTTAATCTAGTCAAGAGGGGTAGAAATTCTAGTAAGGGAAAAGGAGAAATTGAATCCCTTAAGTGGTAGCTATTAATTTTGGAAATTGACATGTGTGGTGGTTAAGAGTGTGGAATAACTTGCATTAATTTGCCAAAAAGGTAGAAGTTCACTTTTGAGTCAAAGGTGTTTGAACTGAGTAATTCCATGTTTTCAAAATTGAATTGACATGTTTTAGCTAAAAAGTCATGTGTAGCTTATATGTGCTCAGCACAAATGTCTTGCCTAGATTGTGGTATGAAGCCTAAATGGGTATAGTGTCTACCTGAGGTTATTCGAGGACGAACAAGATTCTAAGTGTGGGTTAGTGATCTTGGGCGTATTTATATGTACAAGCACCAATATTTATCCATAATAGGACTTGTTCCATGAGTTAAAATATGTTATTCTTATTGTGTTTGAGTTATAATTGCATTATTTAGCTAATGGGTATGATTAGTTGATGCAGGGTTGAATTATGATGAAATTGTACGTAATTGGATGCATTGAATCTTTGGTAATGATTTTATGGGCATGAGGATACTTGGATTGAGCTCAGAAAGCATAGAACTGAAGACGGGAGCAACAAAATAGGAAACGAGCTAGAAAAAAGAGATATAAGTGAGCCACGTAGCATAGACCCCAGTCCTAGAGTTGAGCTTCGCGTTGTGCCAAGGGAATCCTTAATCGATGTCAAATTCTGTTGAGCCTCCACAATAGCCCCGCATCACTAAGGCTAGATTAATTCCCAAGATAAATTCCAGTGAGATCCCAGTATAACCTCGTGGCGTGTACCCTGGTCCCTACTATGACTGCCGTGGTGCGGACTCTAGTCCATTTATTAAGGTTCACAACACGGTGAAAGATATATTTGGTCAAACTTTTCTTACTATAAAAAGAACACTTCAAAACAATTGAGGATACTTTCGCATACGAACAGCACAGGCAAAAATACTTACAATACTTCTTTTAGGGTTCTTGGAACTTCATTCTTTCAACATTAATTTTTGGTATGATTAAATATTTATTTTTAATGTTGAATTTGAACACGAGTGGGTAAAAACCCTTGTTCTAAGGTTGAGGCCAAAAACATGATTATACTTTGATATTCGTAGAGTGGTTTATTGTTTAATTACCATATGGGTTATTCTAATTCTCTTGTACTTACTATTTTGATGAATGGCTACCATTAAAATACACCTATATTCCTTTCTAAATCTGACCGAGAATCATTAGGATAGATCGAAGTGTTTAAGAAACAAAGTTTTTATTCTTTATGGAATAAAGGATTTGAATTAGCATCTAGGATAGAGATATACCTAGAAGCCTTGTTTAGTTCACTTGCAAGATGATATCTTAATGCATTGAAATGGATAATTGCATCCCCGCTCAATGATGTAGTTGTAATGTCCATTTAGGTAGAAGATTAGAGGATCTAGAGACCATGATCATACTCTAAACCCTGCAAATCAATAACTCGATAATCAATTAAACCATATTAAGAATAGAGATTTATAAGATTGTTAAAAGTGTCTCAACCCTGGAATTCTCACTCGTATTGTTTACAACCTTGCTTACGTTGCTACTTTCATAGATTGTTATTTCTATTGATTAAACTATTCATTAAATCTTCACAAATATCTCGATACTCTGAAAGACTTAATACATTCTTGTCGAAACTAAAGTTAGTAGAATTTTTAGTTAAGTAGTCCTCGTTGGTATGATATCCGGCTCTCTGAGTCACTATATTACTTGTACGATAGTGTGCACTTGCGTGTGCGATAAAATGCAACAACCAAATCTCAAATCAATCTTTGAAAACATCCCAGTACCCTGAAGCTGATCAAATAAATCATCAATACGAGAAAGAGGATACTTATTCTTAATCGTCTCCTTATTGAACTGCTCGTAATTAATACATATCCACATAGACCCATCCTTTTTTTGTCACAAATAGGATAGGCGCACCCCGGGGTGAAACACTAGGTTGGATAAATCCCTTATCCAACAACTCCTGCAACTGATCCTTTAGTTTCTTTAACTCTGTTGGGGCCATTCTATAAAGAGGAATAGAAATGGGCCTGGTGCCCGGCTCAACATCAATAAGAAAATTAATATCTTCATATGGAGGCATGTTAGGCGAGTCTGTAGGGAACACATCCATAAACTCACGGACAACACGGACAGAATCCAAGGAAGGAGGCAAAACAACACTGGTGTCACGAATATGAGCCAAGTAAGATAAACATCCCCTCTTAACCAATTTACAAGCCTGGACATAAGATATAATCCTCTTAGGACCCTAATAAAGTGTAACCTTCCAAGCTATCCTTGACACACCTAGTGAAGCTAAAGTCATAGTCTTAGCAAAAAAAATCTAAGACAGCATGATAAGGATCCAACCAATCCATGCTCAAAATAACATCAAAATCGACCATATCTAACACAAGCAAGTCTACCAAAGTCTCAAACCTGACAAAATTCACAACACAAGATTGGTGCACCCAATCCACCACTAAAGAATTACCTATAGGGGTAGATACACAAATAGGCCTGGCTAGAGGCTCATTAACAGAATCAAAATCCCATGCAAAATACACAGACACATAGGAGAAAATCAATCCGGGATCAAATAATAAAGATTCAGGTCTGAAACAAACGGGGACAATACCTGTAATCACAATATTAGAAGCGTTTGCCTCAGGTTTGGCTGGTATAGCATAACACTGACCATGACGACTAGCTACCTGGGTATCCCCACGACCACCAACTATCTGTGTGGCCCTATGGCCACCCCACAAGCTCTACCACTTTTGCTCCTTGCACCTCTGGTAGCACCCCTACCCCTTACGGATAAAATAAGAGTAGCTCAAATCACTCGGCGGGGACAATCCCTGGCCACATGGTCAATCTCATCACATACATAACAACCTCTATGACCAACCTCAATAGAAGAAGGTACAACTTGGTCAGAACGGCCACCCTGAACTGCTGAACTAGAAAGTCTACCACCTAAACTTTGTAAGGCCACCTGCCCTGGCCTACCCTGATATCTATGAGAACCTTTAAAATCTCTACCATAGGGAGATTAACCTCTGAACTCACCAAAATGATGTACCTTCTTGGCTCCACCTTCTGTCATCTTAGCATGATCTATATTACTTTGAAAGAAAGCCCTAAGAACAACCATCTGAGATGAAGCCAACTGAAGAGAGACATCCAAACCCTTCACAAACTTTTGAATCTTCTCAGACTCGGTGGAAATTCTATCATAGGAATATTTGGACAGGGCATGAAAGTGTGCCTCATACTCAGAAACTATCATGGAGCCTTACTCCAACGATCAGACTCATCCGGCATACGGTCTCTTAAACTGAAAGGCACAAATCTCTCTAGGAAAGCCTCGACTAGCTGACCCCAAGTCATCTCAGGAGAATCATGGGGTCTACAACTGACCCTCCCCAAGTCATCTCAGGGAGGGTTTTATAAAAGGTGTTGTCAGTGTTTCTTAGATATTATCACGGTGGTACCAATATTTCATGAATGAGTATGATATGAGGATGCAATGCTCACAAAAATCACAATAAGTATTTACACAACCAATTACAATGATATATTTCCACAAACAACAATAATTATATATTTCTACAATCACGTGAGCCAATATTCACTCATTATTTTCATTTCATTCATAAATTTCTACATGTCTCATATAACAACAAGTACGAATATATCACAATATACTAATTATACCACATTAGGTATTTCAACAACACAATACAATTATTCACCTATATTCAAGGCTATCAACATCACATAGGACCCCACACGGTCACACATATTCACATAATATCTCAATTTCAATAATTACAGTACATATAGGCCCCCATATGGGCACAACGCACATATATATATATATATATATATATCCATTTTTCATGATTATCTTTCACCCTTAACATACATTTTGTATCATCATTTACTACCCAGCCCAATCTGAAAGAGTTAAGACATAACCTACTTCGAAAGCCAAAATTGGTCCGCTACACTTTGTACCCACGATCTTACTTTTTACGAATGATTTCAAAATCTATTAAAAATATAAAATATGGAATCCACACTTCAAAACAAAATTAGTGACACCCATATTGACAACTTTTGATTCGGGGTCAAAACGGACCTCCGGAATGGATTTTTAAAAAATAAGGCAAAATCATAACTTTACTTCAAAAATGTGTTTTTCATATTTTTAGGGAATTACATATGAAAACCCAAGTCAAATCGAGTAAAAAATGTGGTTCAAATTGAAGAAAAATCATTTTTGAGCTTTACCGAATAAAATCTTTGAAATACGGATTATAATCAAGAATTAGAGTTGTTTTGAAGGTTAAGTTGATGAAAAAAAATAACTATGAGATTAAAATATTATTCAAGTGAAAAGGAGTGAAATTGAGGTTTAAAATCAAGCCCTAAGATTTTTGGGGTTTTGAGAAATTGATCAAGAAATTACTAAGAAAAGAGTGAATTCTTACCTTAAATCCGTAATAGGATCAAGAGATAGATGTTAATCTAACTATCCAAACTCCCACAAGTTTCTCTTTTAAGCTCCCACACTATTTTAGGATTTAACTATCAAAAGAAAAGGTGAAAGCATAAGCACATTGGCCAAAAAAGGGGCTAAAAGTTGTTTTTATAGCAGATTTTACACTATTTTTTTGTTTTAAAGTTCCACTCGGACTTCAATAGGGTGCTCGAAATTCATTTGGAGTCTGATATATGAAAACAAACTATGCAACCATACTAAATTTGATGTTCCAGATGCATTGGAAAAGTTGAATTTTCAAAAAACATCATTTTCACGAAGTTGACCCCCAAAATCAGAAATCGCAATTTTCCAAATCGAGGGTCGAAATGAGATTTAAAAGTAAAAAAATTACATCAAATGTGTTACCACCCTAAAATCAACATTTTGAATCTGTTGTCAAAGTCAGATTTTTCATCCAAGGTCTTTTGGACCAAATATGAGTCCCACGCTCATATTTCCAATTTTCAACTTTCTGACCAATAGGTCAAAATGAGATTGGGTGTACTGAAACCCAAACCAAAGGTCTACCTAGCTTAAAATCGATATTCTAGAGCAACTGGTGTTGTCTGTTCAGCCATTCATCGGATGGATTAAAAGATATCCACATAAGCCCAAAATAAGGCTCTGAAGTCATCAAAAATCACAATATTGCATAAATGGTATCAAAATGCATTAGGAACACTGCCAAACACTCCCACACTCTAGAAGTACCATAATGCAACTATGGGGAGGGGTAAAATAGTTAAATCACACAGAAACACATAATTCACATATTTCATCAAAAAGTTGATCGTTACAACTATATGCACCAGTCGTAAATCCAAATTTCTTTTTCCCCAATAATGAAATCCTTATTGATCTACTCCATACTCCATAATTCTTTGATCCGACAAGCTTGACTAGAATTAGAGTAGCTCCAGATGTATCTGATGTTCCTATGAATAAAGGATCACTCGAGTCAATCTTAGGTGCCATTTCAACTGTACTACAACAATTACAGAAGAAAATTCAATCAAAAAATAGGAATTGCAGCTAAAGAGAGATCTATTCCCTCATCACTGCAGAGATCTAAAGTCTATCCATCTAGCATTCATGATCGATGCTCTGATACCATGAAAAAATTACACTAACAAGAGAGTACAAAGCTTGTGTATGGAAGCTCTATTGAACAGAGAAGAAGAAGAAGAAAACTGTATTCAAAACTGTCACATTACATTTCATTTTTCCAGCTAGAAATCTATACATAGACAAATGTACAACCTCTAGAATCATCTAGAAGCTTCTTAGCACGGCTACATTGTACTCTCAGCTGTAAGCTCGCCACACGACTAATTGAATAACTAACTTAATGTATCGTAATTCAATGTAAAAGTAAAACTGAAAATGATCACAGTAACTAAACTATCTGATTTTACTGAACTTTCCAATAGTGGTTTTGTTGCATTACCATCATATCTTTTGTTCAGTTTTTCTTCCTTTCTATATCGAGATAACGTTGAACGTCATGCAGAATTATTAAGGATTAATTACTATGCAGTAATAGATCAAGTTGTATGTTTAAAAACTGTTCACAGGCTTTACTATTGTTATTTATTACCTAAAAAAGTTACGTTCAGTATCATAGGATACTGAATATGTACGTTTAAGGTCATCCTGTATAGACTTTCATAGTACTCATCATGTCAATTTTCTTTTATCATTGTGTGGATTATCTCCCGATGCTTTATTTGGTTCCACTTGTAGATAAAATCACGCTCCCACTTTATGCAACTTGACAGACTGATCCTTATATAACAGTGAAACATGGTCAAATAGAACAGAAGTATGATGCAATTTAAGTCATGGAAACAAGTGATCATTGGGACTCCCATGGGGGTACGGCGTCTTAATGTCCCTACAACTTTTTATGATTATATGCTTTGAAAGCTTGGGTGGATAAGTAACCAAAGTGGGGAATGATTCTTATTATGATGATTAAATGGACTTGGCGCTTAGTCCAGTATCCAAAGGATAGGAAAAAGTGAACAAGCTTAAAACTTTTTAAACATCAATGATTATATTCGTTTGAAGTTTTGGTCGTTAGGTTGGAATTAATGGAATTCATGCAACCTTGCTTGAAATTGCAGATGTTAGATGGATTCCATGAAGATATAATGTGTCTTTTGATTTCTAAAAGCAAAATAACGAGAAGCATTAGGAAAGAGACCATGGAGAAACAAAAGTGGGGTTGGGAGTGTCGGGTTCGAAATCCACATGCCTCACGTGGAAGCTATTAGTTTGAAAATCATGAGACGATAATTCAGCGACACATAAAACAATACTAAAAAGCTATATTATTGAAATGATTTGGCCAAACGGCGTACATATTAAAAATAAAATTAAAAAACCTAAAACCTATTAAGAGAAATCTCCCCTAACCAAAACTCTTTAAACGACTACACTGTGAATACTATTGTGTTATGGTATGAGAAGCATCTTCTATTTATAGAGTTCCAAAACCTTTCGTCCAAGAAAGAGGTTTGCCAATTATGAAAAAGTTTTATATTTTTCTTTCAGGAAAAGTAAAAGTATTTATGGTATTACTTTTATTTTTCTTCTAATAAAAGTAAAACTTAAATTTAGTAAGAAAATAAGGGCAAAAACCCTAACAAATCTTCCCTTTTTGACTTGATTTTCTGCAAAATATTCTTGATCCTCCTTCTTCTTGTACATAATCTTCGTTCTTCACATATTTTTCATATATCACTGCTGTTTGACATGCTTTAAAAATTGAGCCTCTTTGGGTTAAAATATATCTGCCCTTTTTGGGTTAAAAATGTTAGAGCCCTTTTGCACAGTTAAAAGTGAGCTTTATTTTCAAATATGTGATAGCAGGATTATTGAAATATAATTGATAATTGTCTCCATATACAATTACACAAAATGGTCATTATCATCAAACTGGTTGCATCTTGATTTGAAAACCGCTTTGAACTTATTTAATCTCGTTTTACCAAACTTTTGGACCTTTGAACCATAAGCTTTGATACCACTTGTTGGGTTCGAAATCAAGATGGTCTCATGCGGAAGCTATTAGTTTGTAAATCATGACACGATAATTCAGACGACACATAAAATAATACTAAAAAGTTATATTATTGATATGATTTGGTCAAACGGCCTACATATTAAAAATAAAATTAAAAAATCTAAAACCTATTGGAGAAATCTCCCCTAACCAAAACTCTTTAAACGACTACTCTGTGAATACTATTGTGTTATGGTTTGAGAAGAGGTCTTCTATTTTTATAGAGTTTCAATGGAAAAATTTTATATTTTCCTTTCAGAAAAAGTAAAAGTAATTATGCTATTACTTTTATTTTGAAAAGTAAAACTTAAATTTAGTAAAAAATTGAGGGCAAAAACGGTGGGGGAATAGCTAAGAGGGGACTCGATGTAGTTTTGTAGTCCTAGTCAGTCGTACGGGTGCTTTTATTTGACCATTCGATCCCTATAGAGGTATTCTGATGGTGTACCGTGTATTTAATGTTCCAGAAAATACTTGTGAGATATTCACTTAAGTTCACCATTATGAAGTTAAAAGTTCTTTTACTTCTGATGATTTCTATCCAAGTTAAACTCTGGTGCTATTACGAGGTCAGAGAAGCCTTCAGTTTTATTGGGTAACAACATATTCATACCGAGTGGTTATACCAAATCAATGAATGTAACACGTGTCTTGCATACATATTTTTTAACACTTGGCTAAGGGATATGCATTTTCATTTTGATGTGTTGATTTTTAAGGTTAATTGTTTAGTTAGACTTGAACACTTCGTGTACATAAATATTTACCATTTTATTGTATTGTACAGTTTCACCACTAGTTGCATGATATATCTTTGGGTGGGGGGCGGGGGAGTTTTGTAAGCTTGCAAATGCAAACGATGTATGCTTGTCAGTGACCACTTTTTGTTCTCCACTCTAAGCTTCACTTAATTATTGGTCTCGTGATAAGAGTAATTATGTTTCTTCCACGTCTATGAAAATGCTACTCTAGATGATGTATAGGAGGCAATATAGTCATTCTGCATGCTGTTAGACTCAATCACCCATCCTCAAATTCATCTGTTTAATAGAAAAAGAATCAAGAAATTCTCAGATTAAATTTTGAGTAACATAAAGGGTAAATTGAATCACCTCACAAAGATGATATATGACACGCATGCGATGATTATAAATTGGAAAATAAGAACACCGTAATACTTTCCCTTTTCCATTGGCTAAGCATATCAAATATATTTGTAGTGATTTCAAACAACCTCAATTTAGTTTCCATTCACGAGAAGTCTGTGAAAAGCACGGATTCAATATCTATCCTAAATTAATATTATAACAATAACCATTTCTTTAATGTTACATATTTTGAAGTTTGAAATTTTAAAAAATTTATTTTTCAGAGTAATTTTTGCATATATTTTAAAAATATTTTAAGTTATCAATTATTGTGATTTATTATTAAAATATATAATTTTATTTCAAAAAGTTAATTCACGATCAAAATTTAAACTCTATAAATGTATAAATTAGCAAAGAGTATGAAAAATAAAATTCGATGGGCCTATATTACCGTTTTTCAGATAACACGGGCTCAATATATGTTTTTTTTTTTGTATCAATATATGTGATACAAATAGAATTTAGATAATCAATCACACCTTTAATATGTTTTTAGATAATTTAAGTTATTAACTATTTTAATTTATAATATTTTTATGTAGTTTTAAAATAATATACATTACTTTCTATAACACCCCGAATCTATACCCCGGATGCTACTAGTGCTCATAATCTCAAGGGACCACAAGCTAACCCATAAATGGTACCTGTTGTAATAACTGAATAATAATACTGTATTATGCGGAAATTAGGCGAAAACTTGCCATAAGGTTCAAAACTGTAAATAAATACTGAGTACTGAAAACTGAATACTGATACATTTATTTGAAATATTCTAGTATGAAAAGACTCTACTGTTTGAAGAAGGAGTTGATGGGACAAGTCCCCAACTAACTCCGGCTACTAAAATAAATTGAGTACAGAAATACTGGAATAATAAATCTGTCCTTAAACAACGAGGACTCACCACTAGTCTGCTGCTGATGGATCGGGCTGCTAAGTATGATCGGGAGCCCGTGCGTTTGAATATATGATATAAGACATCATAGCGTAAAAGAAAGGTATGTATCAGTACTTTGAATGCACTGGTATGCTAAGTGAGGTAGGCTGAGATGCATGGGTTCATATGCATGAATAATACTGACTAAATAACATGAGTTTAACTGAACGAGAGTATATGCATGAATACGTAAACTATAACTGAGGTCGTGATAACACTGGATACTGAGTTCTGAATTATGGATTTACTGATATCTGAGTTTATTGATACTGTATTACTATTAACTAAGCGACTGTATCTGACAGTCCCGATTCTGTAGAACTATTTTGAGTTCCGTACTAAACTAAGTGACTGTGTCTGAAAGTTTTAATTTCTATAGAACTGAACTGAGTTTTATTCTAAAGATTGAAATTGAGACTGTGTGAGGTAATCATCTAATCGACATGCCCCTTTCTGAATAGATAGGGGTCCAACCTGTAACCCCAGTTGGACGAGTGTCAGTACCGTGCCACGGGTGAAGACAGCTGTGAGTTAACCTTCTCTGACAAGAAGCTCTTTCATCAACCCTCACTGGCAGAAAAACTCGAATGAGACATATCAACCCTAGTTTGGCAGGAAGATATCTCAACCTACGCTCTCAATGCAATTCTGTAATGCAGGGATTGCTACTAAGGATCAAACCATCTGCTGGCAGGAATGCCCCCATCCCTGGGTTCACTCGGTGCTGAATACTAATCCTAACTGAGTAGACACTGAACTGATTCCTAGTTTATACTAGGCTTGACTGAGTTGTTATTGATTATACTGTCTAACTGAACTGAACTGAGTTCACTGAGTTCCGCTGACTGACAAAACACTACTGAATTCTGTTAACTGACTGAATTTACTGATGTATGAACCGGATACTGAACTGGACTGGACTAATACTGAGTCTACTGAGTTTTACTTGAGTTCTGTAACTGACTAAGAGTACTACTGATCATGACAGGACTGAGATTATTCTGTAACTGACACTGGATCTAGGTAAGCAGCTAAATTGTCGGGTATTAAATACCCCCAGTACTTAATAGTATGAAAAGTAAATTACTGCATGACTTTAGTAGCATCATGGTACTAGCTTGCTAATAATACATTCACTTAGACATATTTGGTCAAACACTTGTTATACATGAGCTTGTGCATGATTGATATCACACAATAACATGTTATGCTTAGACTAGTCTAATCACATAAGCATTTTGACAAACACTTGGGGAGCATGGGTATTTTACAAATCAATAAACATGTAGTAATATCATGGATTCTACATTCAACTTACAATTCAAGAGTTTGACATGTAGTTCACAAAATTCAATTCACAATTAAACTAGTTTGTATAAACTTGGGACAAATCATGGAATTAAATCATCATTAACATCATAATCATTAATACATTCAAGATCCAACACGAAATCCATGAAATCAATCAACTTGTATTTAGAAAGAGTTTCTTGAACTCCAAGGGTGGAAGGAAACCCTTGGATGAACACTTCACATAACTTGGTTGCTAAATTCTTGAAGAATGATGGTGAAATCTTAAGCCTTGAGTTTGAAATTTGATCTCGTAGGGTTTTTGTTCTTGAGTAAATTCTAAATAGGGAATGAATTTTGCCTCTAAAGGGGCTTAATTTTGTATTTTGGGGGCTGACATAAGGTGGGAAAGGACCCAATTACCCCTGAGGACATGGCTTTTTAATAACTAAAAACTAATTTAGCAATGCACAGAATGATGTATTTCATCATTGGCATCGATGCGATGACCAATGCGTCGTATTGAGTCCTTATCAGTTTACTAGAATTAACACTGGGGGCTAGAGAAAAATACTCATCGACATGATGGGCGACACGACGCATAGAGATCGCATCGATCCACTAGTTTGAGCTTTTGAATATGTTTCAAATGAAGTCTAAAAAATCTAAAACTCGTTCGAGAATACCTATTGACATTGCTGATCATGAATTAACCTAAAAATAGATATTTAAAGGTCATAAGGGTCATGAAATAGATTCGCTAGCCTATGAAGGCTAAAATAACACTTAGCTAAAATTTTCTAAGTCTTGGACCCCTTAACAAGATTTAAAGGTCTGAGTTAAGCTTAGGATTTTGCGGGGTCTTACAATATCTCCCCCTTAGGAACATTTGTCCTTGAATAAGATCGGCTAAGCTGGGAATACTGACTAACTAAACTTGTTTACTTGACATGCATTACTGTAACATGATTTTATGACTGATATGCTAAAATTTCATACTGAATATGCATATCTGATGTATGAGTACATGGCTGGGATTGATGATAAGCTGAGTCTCTTATACTGAATAAGAATATTTGATGCATGAATACCTGACTGAAAAGACTCATGAATGTATGACTGGATATGCAATGGTAAATGATACCAAGTTTATAAAGAAAATCTGAGCATGAAACTGAGTAGGTTCAAGGGAAAACTGTTACCCTGGGATGAGTCTGAATTTGCAGAGAAGAGGTAAGGATACTTGGTCTGCATATCTGCTTCTGCTTCCCAAGTATCTCCCTCCAGGGACTGGTTCCACCAAAGAACTTTGACTAGAGGGACCTCTTTGTTCGTCAGTCTGTGAATCTAGAAATCAAAGATTTCGACTTGAATCTCCTCATAAAAGAGGCTGTTCTGAATATATCTCCCTATAGGGACTACAACTACTGGGTCACCTATGCATTTATTTAGTAAGGAGACATGGAACACTGGATGGACTGAAGCTAATTCTGAAGGCAACTCAAACTTGTAAGCTACCTTTCCAAAACGGCTGAAAGTTCGATAAGGATCGACATATCGGGGACTGAGCTTCCCCTTCTTGCCAAACCTCTTCACTCCTTTCATAGGAGAGATCTTCAAATACACATAATAACTAATCTCAAACTGGATATCCTTTCTTTGCACATTTGTGTACGATTTCTGTTGGCTTTGAGCTCTCTTAAGACTTTCCCTGATAAATTGAACTTTTTCTAAGGTATCAAATACCAAGTCAGGACCTACCACTATCGCCTCACCAACTTCAAACCAACCAATAGGAGATCTACATCTCCTTCCATATAACACCTCAAACGGAGCTGTCTGAATGCTGGAATGATAGCTGTTGTTATATGCGAACTCAATCAAAGTCAAGTGATCATCCCAACTACCTTTAAAGTCTATCGTATACGTTCACAGCATATCCTTTAAAGTTTGAATGGTCCTTTCTGCTTGACCATCTGTCTGAGGGTGAAAAACTGTACTAAGGTGGACTTGGGTACCAAGACCCTTTTGGAACCCCTTCCAAAAATAAGAGGTAAACTGCGGACCTCTATTTGAGATTATAGATAACCGAACTCCATGTAATCTGACCAACTCTCTGACATAGATCTGGGCATAGTCCTCGGTAGAATAAGAGGTATGGACTGGTAGGAAATGATATGATTTGGTCATCCTGTCTATAATGACCCAAACTGAATCGTGCTGACGACGAGTATAAGGCAAACCCATCATAAAATCTATGTTCACCTATTTCCACTTCCAAGTGGAAATAATGAACTCCTGCATAGACCCACTAGATTTCTGGTGCTCAATCTTAACCTGCTGACATGTTGAGTACTTAACCATAAACTCTGCAATGTCTCTCTTCATCCTACTTCACCAATAAATCTCTAGCATTTCACAGTACATATTAGTGGCCTCTGGATAAAAAGACTAACGCGCACTATGCGTTTTTGCAAGAATTCATTGTCTTAGGTCATCTACCTGGCACACATAGCTGACCTTGACAACACATAACACCATCTCCTTCTTGGGAGAAAACCTCTATCTTCTGATGTTTGACTGATTCTTTCAACTTAACTAGGTTGGGATCCCTATCGTTCTTTTCCTTTACCTCGAAAACTAGAGATGATTCTAAACTACTCTGCACCCATACATTACCTTTTGCTAAATCGACTAAGAGGACACCCAGTCAGGCAAACTGATGAACTTCCTAATCTAACTTCTTCCTACCATCATCCACATGAGCAATACTACCCATAGACATCCTATAAAGGCATCAGCCACTACATTGGCTTTACCTAAATGATACAGGACGCTCATGTTGTAGTCCTTCAATAATTCCAACCACCTTCTCTGACGGAGGTTTAGGTCTTTCTAAAAGAACACATACTGTAGGCTCTTATGGTCAGTGAACGCATCAATGTGTACACCATACAAGTAGTGCCTCCAAATCTTTAAGTCAAAAACTACTGCTGCTAACTCAAGATCATGAGTTGGATAGTTCTTTCCATGAGGCTTAAGATTTCTAGAGGCGTAGTCAATGACCTTCTCTTTCTGCATCAAGACACACCCCAAACCAACTCTAGAAGCATCATAATACACAGCCAAGATATCTGAACCATCTAGTAGAGTCAACACTAAAGTTGAGATGAGTAGAGTCTTCAACTCCTAAAAACTCTTCTCGCAAAAATCTGACCACTAAAATTTGACCTTCTTCTGAGTCAATCTGGACATAGGGGATGCAATAGAAGAAAATCCCTTAACAAACCATCGGTAATAGCTAGCCAAGCCCAAAAATCTCCTAATATCTGATGGAGAGATAGGTTTGGGCTAGTTTCTCACTGCTTCAATCTTTTGGGAATCAACTTTAATGCCCTTACCGGAAATGATATGGCCAAGGAAAGCTACTGGACTTAGAAAAAATTTGTACTTACTAAATTTGGCAAGTAGCTGATGGTTTCTGAGGGTTTGTAATACTATTCTAAGATGGTTTGCATGATCAAGTTTACTATAGGAGTAAACAAGGATATAGTCTATGAAAACTATGATGAACATGTCTTAGTACTGCTTGAACACACGGTTCATCAAGTCCATGAAAGTTGTTGGGGCATTGGTAAGACCAAAGGACATGACTAAGAATTCAAAGTGACCATATCGAGTTCTAAAAGCTATCTTCAGAATGTCACATTCTCTGACTCTGAGCTGATGATAGCCTGGTCTGAGGTCTATCTTAGAAAAGTAACTGGCACCCTGAAGTTGGTCAAATAAGTCATCAATTCTGGGAAGTGGATATTTGTTCTTGATTGTAATTTTATTTAGCATGCGGTAGTCAATACACATTCTGAGAGAACCGTCTTTCTTATGTATGAATAAAATTGGTACGCCCCACGAGGACACACTAGGTCTAATGAATCCCTTATCTAGGAGATCCTTTGACTGTTCCTTTAATTCTCTGAGTTTTACTAGAGCCATCCTGTATGATGAAATAGATATGGGCTGAGTATCTGGAAGAAGGTCTATTCCAAAGTTGATTTCCCTTTTGGGGGAAACTTTGAGAAGATCTTCGAGAATTACGCCTGGGAATTCACATACTACTAATACTGACTCAAGAGTAGGGGTTTTTGATATAGAGTCTTGGACTCGAATGAGATCATAGACAAATCCCTTAGATATCATTTTCCTTTCCCTAAGGTAGGAAACAAGCTGACCCCTAAGTGCTGAAGTACTACCCCTTCACTCTAGGATGGGCTCATTTGGAAATTGAAACTGGAAAATTCTATTTCTGCATTCGATTGATGCATAGAAGGAATAAATCCAATCCATGGTAAGAATGACATCAAAATTGATCATCTTTAATTCGACTAAGTCTGCTGAAGTGACTTTCTGAAATACCATAACCGGAGAGTTCCTGTATACCCAATGACCTATGATAGATTTACCCATTGAGGTAGAGACTGAGAAAGGCTCTTTTAGGTTTTTGGGACTGACTCCAAAGTCAATAGTTATATAAGGAGTAACAAAGGACAAAGAAGGACCTGGATCTAGCAAAGCATAAATATTCAAATAATAAACTTGTAATGTACTAGTGACCAAATCAGGAGAACTTTCCTGATCCTGTCGAGACTGAAATGCATAGAGTCTGTTTGGGCGTTGCCCACTGGTGGCACTAGAAGCGACACCCTACTGATTTGGGCGACCGAACTGAGCTAATGGACGGTTATACTGACTCTGCGAACCCACCTGAGGACACTGTGGCCTGGCTTGCCACATCCAAAGCATACGTCACTACTAACTCTGTAGATACCCTGATGGTTTCTACCATACTTCTGGCAGAGAGGATTTGTTTGGGTACTGCTAACTCTACCATGGGGTTTAAAACCTAATGCCCTATTTCTATTGTTATCTCTAAATTTTAGTACGGGAGCACTGGCTGAGGATTGAGCTAGAACTGAGGATTTTGGGCAGAACTAAGAACGATTCCTACCCTCTGAATTAGGCTGAGCGAAGTTGAAACTACCTATTTTCTCTCTCTTGTTCTCCCTTTCTTTCTTCCTATTCTTACCCTCCTCTATCTGCTGAGCATGGACCATGAGCCTGGATATGTCCATCTTATTAATCAACATTGTAGTCCTACACTCTTTGACCACATTATTAGACACGCTAGACATAAACTTACTTATCTTAGATCTGTTATCTACTACCACATGAGGAGTGTATCTGGATAATTGAATAAACTTGAGAGAATACTCTTGTACCATTATGTTGCCCTACTTTAAATTTATAAATTCCAAAATCTTCATTTCCCTCAACTCTAGCAGGAAGAACCTATCCAAAAAAGCAATAGCAAACTCCTCCCATTCTATGGGCCCTACATCTGTGGCCTTCTCTGATTTTCACTATTTGAACTATGAGTGATCCACATCCTATTATTGATATGCACTAACTCGGTACTCTCACTAGCTGCCACCCCATAATATTTGTAACCTTCTGTACCTGATCGAGAAATTTCTTTGGGTCCTCATCTAACTTTGACCTGGTAAAAAATAGAGGGTTCATTTGGGTAAAGTCTCGAATCCTAGCTGCAACAGTATTGGCCAGTGGGTTGGCTGAAATAACTGCTGGGCATTCATTCTGGATTGCCATAGAATGAGCTAGGGTGGTGAAAGTTGCTCTGAATTTAGTGTGGAAGACATGTTCGTCCAGGGGATCTGCCTGAACGGGCTGAGTTGCTGACTGATTTCTGGTTCTCCTTTCGTTAGTCTTTTTGGGAGGTATTTTCTATAAATAAAAAGGAGAGAATGGATTAGACTGAGAGTTTAACTTGAGCTCATCCTCACTTGCACGACAATAATACTAAAAGAAGGGAAACTTTTCGTAAAACATCTAATATCCTCTTGTCCATAAGTATGGCACACTACACATCCATGCACAAGACTCTACTAGATATGACTTTCAGAATTTTTAGGACTCTGTTAAACCTTAGGCTCTGATACCAAGTTTGTAACTCCCCGAGTCTTTACCCCGGATGCTACACGGTGCTCATAATCTCGAGGGACCACAAGCTAACCCATGACTGGTACCTGCTGCAATAATTGTATAATAATACTATATTATGCAAAAATTAGGCAAAAAATTACCATAAGGTTCAAAACTGTAAATAAATACTGAGTACTGAAAAATAAATACTGATACATCTATCTGAAATATTTTAATCTGGAAATCCTCTACTGTCTGAACAAGGATTTGATAGGACAAGTCCCCAACTAACTCCGACTACTAAAATAAATTGAGTATTGAAATACCGGAATAATAAATCTGTCCTCGAATAATGAGGACTCGCCACTTGTTTTCTTCTTATGGATCGGGATGCTAAGTATGATCGGGAGCCCGTGCTTTTGAACCTATGATATAAGACATCACAATACAAAAGAAAAGTATGCGGCAGTACTTCAAATGTACTGGTATGCTATGTGAGGTAGGCTGCGATGCATGGGTTCATATGCATGAACAATACTGACTGAATAACATGAGTTTAACTAAATGAGAGTACATACATGAATACGTAAACTGTAACTGAGGTCGTGATAACACTGGATATTGAGTTTTGAATTACTGATTTACTGATATCTAAGTTTACCGATACTGTATTAATGTTAACTAAGCGACTGTATTTGACAGTCCTAATTCTGTGAAACTATTCTCAATTCCGCACTGAATTGAGTAATTGTGTTTGACAGTCCTAATTTCTGAAGAACTGAACTGAGTTCTATTCTAAAGATTGAAACTGAGAATATGGAAGGTAATCATCTAATCGACATGCCACTTTCTAAATAGATTTGGGTCTAACCTATAACCCTAATTGAAAGGTGTCAGTATTGTACCACGGGTAAAGATAACTGTGAGTTAACCTCTCTGACCAAAAGCTTTTTCGTCAACCCTCGCTGGCAGGAAAACTTGTATGAGATATATCAACCCTAGTCTAGCAGGAAGATATTTTAACCTTTGCTGGTTACATAATTCTGTAACACAGGGATTGCTACTAAGGGTCAAACCCTCTGTAGGAAGAAATGCCCCCATCCCTGGGTTTTCTCGGTGCTGAATCCTACTCCCAACTGAATAGACACTGAACTGATTCCTAGTTTATACTAGGCTTGACTTAGCTATTACTGATTATAATGGCTAACTGAACTGAACTGAGTTCACTAAGTTTCGCTGACTGTTGGAACACTACTGAATTCTGTTAACTGACTGAATTTACTGAGGTATGAACTGGATACTAAAATGAACTGCATAGATATTGAGTCTACTGAGTTTTTCCTGAGTTCTGTAACTGACTAAGAGTACTACTGATCATGACATGACTGAGATTATTCTGTAACTAACACTGGCTCTAGGTATGCAGTTAAATTGCCGGGTATTAAATACCTCCAGAACTCGATAGCATGGAAAGTAAATCACTGCATGACTTTAGTAGCATCATGGTACTAGCTTGCTAATAATACATTCACTTAGACATATTTGTTCAAACACTTGTTATACATGAGCTTATACATGATTGATATCACACAATAACATGTTATGCTTGGACTAGTCTAATCACATAAGCATTTTGACAAACACTTGGGGAGCATGGGTATTTCACATATCAATAAACATGTAGTAATATCATGGATTCTACATTGAACTTGCAATTCAAGAGTTTGACATTTAGTTCACAAAATTCAATTCACAATTAAACTAGTTTGCATGAACGTGGGACAAATCATTGAATTAGATCACTATTAAGATCATAATCATTAATACATTCAAGATCCAACATGAAATCCATGAAATCAATCAACTTGCATTTAGAAAGAGCGTCTTGAACTCCAAGGATGGAAGGAACCCTTGGATGAATACTTCACATACCTTGGTTGCTAAATTCTTGAAGAATGATGGTGAAATCTTAAACCTTGAGTTAAAAATTTAAGCCTTGAGTTTGAAATTTGATCTCCTAGGGTTTTTGTTCTTGAGTAAATTCTGAATAGGGAATGAATTTTTCCTCTAAAGAGACTTAATTTTATGTTTTGGGGGATGACATAGGGTGGGAAAAGACCCAATTACCCTTGAGGACGCGGCTTTTTAATGACTGGAAACTTATTTAGTGATGCGCAGACCGACGCGCCGTGTCATTGGCATCAACGAGATGACTAATGTGCAACGTCGAGTCCGCATCAGTTTACTAGAATTAGCACTAGGAGTTGGGGAAAAATACTCAAGGACGTGATGGGTGATGCGACGCATCAAGATCGCGTTGATCCACTAGTTTGAGCTTTCGAATGTGTTTCAAACGAAGTTCCAAAAATTCAAAACTTGTTCGAGAACACCTACTGACATTGCTGATCATAAATTAACCTAAAATCGATATTTAAAGGTCATAAGGGTCGTAAAATGGAGTCAACAATCCACGAAGGCTAAAATAACACTAAGTATGAATATTTAGCTAAAATTTTCTAAGTCTAGGACCCCTTAACAAGCTTTAAAGGTCTAAATTAAGCTTAGGATTTCGCAGGGTCTCACACTCTCCCTGTCCAAACTCTTGTTGCATTGATTGTCAAATATATTTTAAAAATAATTTAAGTTTTTAATTATTATGATTTATAATATTTTTCTTCTATTTCAATTTAAGTATCATTGACATAATTTCGAGATTCAACCGAATATTTTATATTATAATTTTTTTTAAGTTGTTAGTTTTTGTGTTTTATAGTATTTTCTTGAAATATGTAACAATTAATTTATTTTAAGATATTTTAATTTGTAAACTATTGTAATTTATAATACTTTTTATGTAATTTTCAAAACTCATTGTTCAAACTTTTGTGGCATTGATAGTCAATTATATTTTTTAAATAATTTAAGTTTTAAATTATTTTAATTTATAATACTTTTTATTCTATCCCAATTTAAGTGGCATGATGCTTAGATGACCATAATAATTAATTAGGGGTGATATAGTAAAATCATGATTGAAGCAACGCAGATATGTCTTAAATGACTCACAACAACTAATTAGAAGTTATACAACAAAATTACTATAAAAAATACTTGTGCAAAAAAAATTAAGTGGGCATCATAAGATGTCAAGTTAATTTAAAACATCAAGATTTAATTTATTATTTTATATCTATTTTACCCTTTTTATTAAATATTATTAATTTCTTAATACTTAGATGACTTCTAATAATTAATTAGAGGTGATATTTAGTAAAATTATGATTGAAGCCGCTTAAGCAGACATGTCATAAATGTCTTATTAAATATTATTAATTTTTAAATACATAAATAATTTATAATTAATTAATTAGGAGTGATATTATAAAATTACTGCGCAAGAAATGGAAACAGGCATGTTGATGGGTAGCTGTCTACTTCTCTTTCCTTTAATTTCTTATATTCCAATGGCATGATGCTTACATGACCATAATATTTAATTAGGAGTGATATAATAAAATCACGATTGAAACAACCCAAACATGTCTTAAATGACTCATGACAGCTAATTAGAAGTTATACAGCAAAATTACTATAAAAATTATTTGTGAAAAAAAATTAAGTGGACATCATATAAGATGTCAAATTAATTTAGAACATTAAGAATTAATTTATCATTTTATATCTATTTTACCCTTTTTCTTAAATATTATTAATTTCTTAATACTTGGACGACTTATTATAATTAATTAGGGGAAATATTTAGTAAAATTATCATTAAAGCAGATATGTCATAAATATCTATTTTCATTTTTTTATTAAATATTATTAATTTTTTAATACATAAATAATTAATTAGGCGTGATATTATAAAACTAAGAAGCAAGAAAATGAAGCAGGTAGCTGAAGCAAGATTGTTGACGGCCAACTGAGTGCTTCACTTTGCTTTCCCTCTTATTAGATAGTATAAAACCACATACTTTAGAAGCCCCAAATTATTTATCATACATACTTTAGAAGCCCCAAATTATTTATCTTGTCTATTTTCACTTTGGAAACCGATGGAGGTGAGATTTTCACTCCAATATATCTTCACTTTAAAGCAACTTTATTTATGATATAACATTAGATGTAATGATATTTATGGGACGTTTATTTGAAATCCTATTTTTTCTTATTCTTAAAATTTCTTACCGCACTCTCACTATTTAAAAGGTTTCAAAAGGGGTGATTATGGATTTACTTGAAGTCACATGCATGTTTCAATTACTTTCTTTATTACCTATCTAATCATCAAAAAACTAATCATATTTTAGCGTAAATCATTGTTAAACAAAGAACTCAACAGCCTAATTCTATTGATAAATCAGTCATTCATGAATTTCGTAAGACTAGTCTAATTTTATTCAGCTTGTCATTACCTTTATCTTCGACGAGGTAATATTAGGTTAAGGGAAATATTTATTTACTTAATTACATAAAGTCTTTCACATGCCAACTTCACTCAGCTTCAAAGCCTAATGATTTCGTCCTCCAATAATGGCAAAGGGAAGTCATTTTATGTGATAAATATAAAGGGCCTACTCTGAACTTTGTGTGTGATAGGTGAAAATTATCCCTAGCGTGGCCCCAAGGTTGGAGAAAAGTTGACTATGAAGTCAAAGCACTAGGAGTTGCCTTTAGCCATGCTTGGTGTTGTGTCTCTGTTAGAGTGTACATTGTTAATGCAGCCTGCCCTTTTGTGCAGTGAAGTTGCTAAACTTGTGGTTAGAACTGTTAATACGGGTCAGCTCAATCTATCCGGGCTAGTCCATACGGACTTTGGAGTTTGTTGGGACAGGTCGAGCTGACCCATCAACATGATAATCCAGAAAATAGAAAGCTCAACCCATCACACTAAGGATTGCGGGCCCCACGAGCCAGCCCATTTTTTAAAATATATTATTTTTATTATCTTAATTTAAATTTTAAATTGGTAATTACATAAATATGTACAATATAATATTATATGAAATTATAGGGGTTTTAAGATGTAGGTGACAAGAGAATTTTAAAATGAGGTGTAGGTAACATAAGTCTTAATAATTGAGTGGAGGTGACAATAATTTTATTATGGATTAAGAAAGTTGGGTAAGTTTGAGGATAGCCCAGAAGTTTTTAAATTTATACTTTGATCCAAATATTTATCTAATATAACAGGAAGCGGAGGAAAAAAAGGTGTGTTTCTTTCTCTTCTCATCCATTGTTGTTTTCTTTCTCTTAGTGATTTTTGTTGTTCATTGTTGTTGCTGCTTTATTCATCATCCTCTGCTTCATTATCATCATCTCCTACTTCATTATCATCTCCATCTTCTTCTTGTTGACCATTGTTGTTGTTACCGCTACTATTACTATTTGACTAATTTCTTAGGTCAAATTTTGTTTTGTACATCATTTTCCACTTTGGCATTATTTCATAGGAGGCTTTGGTAAGTCAAATTATGATTTTTAGTTGAAATTGTCATCTAGGTAACTGTTATTGTGCTGTTTTTTCAATAATAGATAGCACAAGAACATGAATGCAATATAAGAGCCATCTGTTTATGCAGATCAATCATATGTTGCAAAAAATGAGACATCTATTTCAACGGAAGACTCATATGTTGGATTCATGTTTATGGTTCTATAGTGCCGTAACATAAATCGAACAAATTAGTTATCTGTTGTAATATATGACCCATCTTTTGTAATAGATTAGTTATCTGGTGCAACATGATAAATATCTGTTGCAACAGATTAGTAACCTGTTTCAACAGAATCTGAACTCTATTCCAACAGATGTGGTTTCTGTTGCAATAGGGTAAATATCTATTACAACATATTATTAACTTGTTGAAACAAAACCTGAACTCGATTGTAATAGACAGTAAATATCTGTTGCAACAAATTAGTAACCTATTGCGATAGAACCTGACCTCGATTCCAACAGATCATCTTCTGTTGCAACAGGTAAGTTATCTGTCGCAACATGCTAATTATGTTGCAACATGTTATGCATCTGTTGGAATCAGCTTCAAAGGAGCCTTAGTACTGTAATATCTATCCCAATTGGTGCTTCATCTGTTGCAACAGATATATAGTTTGTTGCAATATATGATTCTCCTGTTACAATAGATGACTCATTTATTAAAATCATCTTCAGGAGCGTAACATGAATCCCAACAGGTAAGTAATTTATTGCGACTGATCACTTACTTGTTACAATAACTTACATATCTATTGGGATTCATTTATGGCACTATAAAATCACTATTAATTTTTTTTTAACAAATGACTTTATTTAGGTACCACTAATGGAGGGATCAATAACAATAGGGGTGGATTGTCATAGTCAATGGATTGAGAAGAGCAATCGATATATATGGCATTGGAAGGAGGGTGACATGCTAGAGATGATAACTATGATAGTGCAAAGCAATGTTTCATATGATGATTTGGTGAACTTAATCATCAGCTATTGTGGATTAAATTGTCAATCGAAAGAACTCTTCATCAGCTACATACATAACTCCTTTGAAAATCAAAGGGTACTACCTTTCAAGAGAACCGATCAAGTTCGGTTGCATACTTATCTTAGTGATTCATCTATGCCGGTGTCAAAGGTATACGTGGTTGAAAAGATGAGAAAGAATGAGAACCAAAACGTAGAAGAAGAAGAAGAACAAGACATCTTTGATGATAGTTTGGATGATCTAGACATGAATATTCTAGATGATGATCAAACACCTACGCCTATTGATGCGACCAATACGGTGGGCAGTTCTTCTTGATCGACACAGTCTGGCAATCTTCAAGACGATGGGACCAACTTTTTTAATGTAATTTCATTCAAGTACAAGAATGAACTATCTACCACTTCATTTATTTCTTACTTGAAAAAATATTTTAAAGAATAAAAACGATGATTAATTCGAGCAGTGTCTTTTGCTACAAATGTGCTAATCCGAATTGCAAGTGGTGGTTGAGAGTGGTGAAGTATGTAAGTTCTGAAAAATTCATCATTCATAAACATGAAAAGCATCACACATGTAGTTCGGAGCACATCTCAGGCCAAAATCTTCACGCCACGGCTAAGGTCCTCGGTGAATATTTCAAGAGTAGTTTATTCGATGGCAAAGGCCCTTCTATAAGGGTTATGGACAATCAAATCCTTATGGAATTGGGTGTCCTGGAAAGTTATTAGAAGATATATACTGCTATAGGGATTGCCAATGACTTGGTTAAGGGACACACGAGCATGGGTATGCAGTCCTGGATGCTTACCGTTACATGATTGAGTCCACAAATCTCGAAAGTAATACGACATTGCATGTTGATGAAAATAGAAGGTTCAAGTACATTGTTGTATCCTATAGTGCTTGGATTCAAGGTTTTTGATATTTGAGAAAAGGCATAGCCGTCGACGGTACCTTGTTGAGGAGCTGGCATAATATAGTTCTGCTAGCGGCGGTGGCACAGAATGCGGAGAATCACATCTTTCCTTTCACTTTTTATATAGCGAACAAGGAATGTGATGCCTCTTATGGATTTTTTTTGAACAACTGTGAAGCTGCGTCGAAGATACCGAAGAGTTGTGTTTTGTTTCGGATAGGCATCCAAGTATTCCAAGGATGAGTTCAATTTTCTTCACTTGGTTTACTTTGGTTATTGCATCGGGCATCTTGGAGAGAACATTCGGACCAACTATCACAATGAAAGGATCGTGACCCCTTTTTATAGAGTAGCTAAAGCATATAGTAGAGAGGAGTTTTTAGACAATTTTAATCAAATAATAGATGTGCATCCCAAGGTAGTAGAACTTCTTGTACGTGTTGGTTTTGAGAGATGGAGCCGGGCATTCTGTCTAGCAGATAGGTACATTCTTATGAATTTAATATCTTGTTTGAGTTACAAGTTTAATATGATGTCGTACTAAGTGATTCTTTTGTATAGGTACAATATTATGACATCAAACATAGCTGAATCGGTGAATTCATTGTGTGGTGATGAAAAAGAATTTCCTATTAAGGCTCTGTTTGAAATAATAAACAAGACGTATGGACAATTTTTCAACGAAAGGCATGTGCAGTTCGAGGGTCCAAGAAGAACCCCATTTGTTCTAGAAATCAAAAAAATATTATCAACGAACATCAGTTTGGGGAATAGGTTATTATCTCATCAAATAAAAGATTGCAAATTCAGTATCATCGGTCATGGTGATGTTGCCACGGCCGATCTTCAAACAAGATCTTATACGTGCAGAGTTTTTGACTTGGACAAAATACCCTGTCCACATGCTATGGCAGCGCTTTGAGCTCAATATGGTCCAAAATATGGACCTAAAATTTATGATCACTCCTCTCAATATTATTCAGTAGAAAAATATAAAATGGCATATGTGGGCACATTACTCCAATGCCTCCCGAAGAATCTTGGGTTGTTCTTGCTGAGTTTTTGAGGAGATTAATACCTTCCCCATATATTGACCCAAGCACTATCGACCCGGGAAGAGAGACATATAAGAGGAGACGTGGAGTAAGAGAATCATTTTCATCAAGAAGAAACAAGTGCTCCATATGTAAGCACGCTGGCCATAAAAGAACTACATGCCCAAATCATAATCCACCATGATCGTTGTAATTGTAAAAACATGTGTTTTTGTTTGTTGTGGACTTTAATATATTTAACTAGTTGTTGTGAACGCAATGATATCATTTATTATATATAAAATATCTTTTTAATAACTTGTGCATCAATAAAAAGAGGCAGAACATGAACTAAATAATATAATAAATCATAATTATTTTCAACAGATTACCCATCTATGGTAATAGGTGGACATTAGCTGGAAGAACACAACACACTTTCATCAAACTGGAATATTTTCTCCAACAGATGACAAATCTGTCGTAGTAGTTGGATAATCTGTTAACAGAAACCCAACCGATAATCAATCTGTTCTAACACATGGTCCATCTGTTGAAAGAACTCAAAAGACAAAATTGTTATTGCTGCTAGATTCAAAATTTCTCCTTACCTCTAACCGCCAACATGTTAACATGTATGTTTAGAAGAAATAGACAGAATAAAAATCGAATAAGAATTAAAAAGCCAAAGTTGACAAAAAATAAATTTTTCATTAAATAAAAAATAAAATACATTAGGTATAGATCCGCTATAGAAAAATTAAAATACATGCACTAAAAGAAGAAACACATTCTAATTATTATCTTCATCATCATTAATGACAGACGGTCAATCAACTCGCAGCAGCAGGGCCTTCATCAATCTCTGTATCTCTTTGAACATTATTTCTCTCACGGCGACCAACTCCCTCTATAGGTCATTAACCTACCTCTGAAGTTCCCACACTGTCTCACACAGAATAGCAATAGCCCAAACAGGATCAGCCATAGCTAGAACACACATGAATCGAAAAATATAAAGAAAAGAGTCCAAATGAAATATAATGTATTCTACTAACGAGTAGATTTACACCAAAAAAAACTTACCTCAACAAGAAAGGAATATGCTTTTTGAAGAGAAGTGGTTGAAGATGTCACACAAAAAGAAAAACACAAGAAATAAATAAAGTTGAGTAGAATGAAGATTAAGGAGGGGCCTATTTATAGAGGATTGAATCTAGATGTGTTAGGACAAAAGGCACAACTGTTCAGCTCCATTGTGTTAATTACATTCAAACTGGTGGCATTTTATTTTCTGTGAAAAGTCATTACTTTTTATTTTACATTAATACTTATCACCTTTTCAAAATGGTTTGAGACTTGATAACAACAGTTATTATTGAGCTGTTACAATAGATCTTCCATTTATCACAACAGATTTACCATCTATTGCAACAGATGCTCTGTATATACAACAGATGGTCTGTCAAAATAGATTTACCATCTGATGTAACAGATAGATTGTATGTGCAATAGATGAGACATCTGTTGCAACATATGTATTATCTATTACGACAGATGGATTAATCGTTGGAGGAGATGTTTTGATTTCTTCTAACAGCTGGTTCATCAGTTACAACAAATGGAGAATTCGATTCATCAGCTATTTTGAATATGTTAGATAAAAACTCACGACTCTTCACCTACTTTTAATAGTCATCACATATGTACAGATGAATAAACACTTTCTGATTTGTCACAACAGATATACAATTTATTGCAACATCTATTGCACATATGTATTATCTGTTGTGACAAATGGATCATCTATTGGAGAAGATGTTTTGATTTTTTCTAACAGCTAATTCATCAGTTGCAACAGATAGAGAATTTGATATGTCAGCTATTTTGAATGTGTTAGATAAGAAGTCACAACTACCTCTTTTTAATAGTCATCAGATGCGTGATGATGAATAAATATTATCTGGTCTATCACAACAAATTTACTGTCTATTGCAACATATGGATTATCTGTTGCGGCAGTTGGACCATATATTGGAGAAGATGTTTTGATTTCTTTTAATAGTTGATTCATCAGTTGTAACAGATAGAGAATTTAATTCATCAACTATTTTGAATGTGTTAGATAAAAAGTCTCGACTCTTCACCTCCTTTTTAATAGTCATCATATGCGTGTAGAGGAATAAATACTCCGTCTGACATGTCTTGGTGGGGTGTAAAGAATAAGGTACGTGCAGATGAATGGATCCACTTTCATGCGCATGAGTTATGTATTATTGATCAGGCTACCGTGATAGATACACATAAAGTACAATGATTTTGTGAATGCGGTTTTTCACTGATTAGACATTGATCCTTCAAATAAGATCTTGCATTGTACAATTTAGTTTGATAGGTGTGAAATGATAAGGCCAAAGGGTTTTAAGACGCTGGTGTTGATACCCTGTTACAATTTAATGACTGTTTATGCCCATATTTTTGTGTCATTTGGGGAAGGGTTCCAAGTTTTAGTGGCAGTGTAAATCTCCAATAGTGATTTGACCAATTTTAATGGTGTAATGGACTTCTTGAAAGACCTCTAAAGCCTCGTAATGCTGCAAATAAAGATGGAACCAATAGAAATTATCCTTGTCCAAATTTATATAAATGGTTTGCTCAAGGAGACTATTATACAACAGAAGGTGCTTAGGAGAATACCGGTGCGGAAAGGGAGAGATAGAGAAGACCATATATCATCTCAGACCTTGTTTAAGAGGAAATACAGGGAAGTAAGCACAGAACTTCTAGTGAATCTGGCCATTGAAATTGACATGAGAAATGAAAAAATTGAATGAGCTTCAAATGTGGAAGTGTATCCAAACATAAAAATCCCTCAGTTGTTGAAGAAAAAAAAGAATGGTCAAAGAATGGAGCTGGTCACTTTGCTAGAGGTTGCAACTAGCGAGCGTGGCCTCAATGAACACTCACAAAGTGCAAGACCAGAACTCTAAGGAAGCAGCTTCGTGAGTATAGGATATTGGTAAGATTTTTAGTCAAGAATGAAACCTGAACCAATAACTCCAGAAGTAAAAATCAGAAAAGCCAAGGTGTCAATTTTTGCAGTCTAACTTGCATGTCATGCATTCTGTTTGTGGCTATGATCATGCCAATTGCAGTAGATATAAAAAGGTCTGAAGTTGGGAAAAAATCCCATGCCTTGTCGTTTCCACTGCCTTTGACCCGACTAGAGCCATAAACAAGAGGCATGGGATGCAATTTAACTTGAGAAATTTCCACCTTGGCTTGATCCCTTATTTTTAATTGAGGAGTAGTTGGTTCAGGTTTTAATTTTAACCAACAATATTACTACCTCCCATGCTCGTAAAGCTACTTTCTTAGAGTTCTGATCCTGCATTTTGTGGGTCTTCATTCAAGCCACACTAGCTAGTTGTATCCACCTAACAAAGTGCGTAACTCTAGTCCACTTGAGCATTTTTCCTTTTCAAGAATGACTAATGGATTTTCATTCTTTGGATACACTTTCACATTCACAGCTTATTTAGTTTTTTCATTTTTTATGTCAATTTTATTAGCCAGTTTTGCTACATTTCCTTTCCTGCCCTATGTTTCTTGTTTAATAAGGTTCGATTTGATTTATAGTCTTCTCCATCTCCCCCTTCCTACACATGTATTCTTACAATAACTTTCTACTGTATAATAGTCTTCTCAAGCAACCCATCCATATAAATTTAGACCGGAGCAATAACTATATCCATTCCCATTCTAGTTTGCAGGAGTGCAAGACTTCGGAGGCCTTTTAAAAGTCCATTGAACCCTTAAAGTCAGTGCAATCACTATTTGAATGGTTACACTGCCACCAAAAACCTTAACCCTTATCCAAACTTGACACATAAACATTAGCAAAATATTCATTAAATCATAATAGGGCATCGACACCACCTACTTGGTCCCTCATCCTTACCAGTTCGAACCTAACAATATTAACTTTAAAATACCATATCTTGTTTGAAGGATTAACACCTAATAGGTAGAGAAACAACATTCACCAAATCATTATACTGGATGTGTGTTTTTATGATAGGTTGATCAATAATATAGACCTCCTACATATGAAATGGTTCCATCTCCAAACATCTTATTCCTCTGAACCCATTTTTATTCTAGCCTTTAAGGCAGGTAGGGCAAAAGTTGATCCAGTTTTACTTCTTTTTATTTGCAAAACAAGAAATACATTTGATGTCAAACAAGAAAAGAACAAAAAGAACATTACAAAAGGGTAACACAAAATTGAATGAATTAATAGATGACTAATCTGATGCAATAGATTCCCTATTCGTTCAACCGATTAGGCACCTGCTGCAATAGATAGATGACATGTTGCAACAGATGGGTCATCTGTTGGAATAAATCAAACCAACCTTGCTACTGGTTTGATTTCTTTAAACAATTGCTTCGTCTATTCCAACAGTTGATTCATCAGTTGCAACAATTGAGGAAATTGGTGCAACACCACTAACAATAACATCAACAACAAAGAAACAACACTATATGTTCCAATACTATCAACAACACAAACACCATATGTTCCAACCCCTCCCCCCAACAACAGCACCACCAAAGTAAGAAAAAAAGACATAAAAAGACTATACTAACAACAAGGCCTTTTAAGTTCTCACAATAGATCACTTTTCACATATTTTAATACAAATAATGATTCGTTCATTCAAGACTTAAAAGTCACCTTTCCTTTAATTTTCTCAGTAAATAGGAAATTGGTAATGAGTAAATCATTAATAGCAACAGATGTAAATATCTAATTTAAATAACATATAAAGAAGAAGATTAGAAGTGAAGAGCAATAGTGAACCATACCTGCAATATCAAAAGAGCAAAGGGATCAGAACATCCAGTTCAGTTGAGGAAAGATATTGATAAGTTGAGATCTGAAAGGATTCTTATCCAAAAGAAAAAAGAAAAGAGAGAAAAAAGAAAATAAAGAGAATTTAGAATAAAGAAGAGAGAGAGAGATGAGTTGAGTTTCTAGTCTTGAGTTTATGGATGAAGGAAAAAGTATTCTACTCCCTCCGTTTCATATTAGTTGAGTTGGACTCTATAGACTTGGCACATCCATTAAGAAAAATATTTATTAGGGGTCTATTTTACCAAATCAACCTTTTTAATTATTCTTTGAAAATATAAATTTGAATATATACAACTTGTTTAGTCATTTAATGAGAGAGATATTATTGTAAAAACATATTAAAATCCTCTTAATTTCATCATCGGGACAACTAAATTGAAATAAATATATTTAGAAAGAGGATCAACTAAAATGAAATGAAGGGAGTAGATATGGGTTTTAAATATTCATTAATAACTTTTGAGGGGCACGAGGAAATGGTGAATTGAAAAGACCAGATAAGACTACTCACTGAGGAGATTTTTGAGTTATCCAAGTAATATGCTTTACCGCCTTATTATTTTACCTATTTTATCTCAGACAAAAAATACCTAGATTGCCTTTTAAAAAAGGATCTTAAAACATCAAAGTCATACTTTGTAAAATATGACAATTTTTGTTTGAAAAATTCTAAAGCTCGATCATCTGTCGCAACAGATAATTTACAACAAATGGGTAATCTATTACAACAGATAACTTAATTTGTTTCATTAATTCCAATAGATGGGTGATCTTTTGCAACATGTTGAACATTTGATTTTATATAATTTTAATTGTGTTCATATGTTCAATTAATGCCTTAATTGATTAATCTAGGAATAGGGGTAAGTTTTCATAGGGTCAACTACAACTTTAGTTGAGTCTTTAGGAAATCACATGATGAGACAGTATTGTGTTCCTCTCGATCAGAGTCGTCAATCGATCACTCTGAGCTGAATCGATTCTTATTACCTTATATGTTCAAATAATACCTAAAAATTGATCAATCTATGACTAGGGGTGAGTTCTCATAGGTCCAACTACAACTTCAATTGAGTCTTTTAGAAATTACATGATAAGATGGTATTGCGTTCCTCTCTACTAAAGTCGTTGATCAATTGCTCTGAGTTGAATCAATTCTTGTTACCTTATATATTCAACTAATACCTTAATTGATTATTCTAGGACTAGGGGTGAGTTCTCATAGGGTTAACTACAACTTCAATTGAGTCTTTTGGCAAATGAATGATGAGACGGTATTGCGTTCCTCTTGACCATAGTCGTCGATCGATCACTCTGAGATGAAGTGATTATTATTACCTTGTATGCTTAACTTATACCTTAATTGATCATAGAGTCAACTACAATAGATAGCAACACCTATTTGATAATTTAAAATAGATGGGTAATCTGTTGTAACAGATGAATTAATCTGTTTAATTAATTCTAACAGATGGGTAATCTATTGCAACAGATAACTTAATCTGTTCGATTAATTCCAACAGATGGTCATTTGTTGCAACAGGTTGAACATTTGTTTTTATACAATTTCAGTTGAGTTAATATGTTCAACTAATTCCTTAATTGATTAATCTAGGACTATGGGTGAGTTCTCATAGGGTCAACTAGAACTTTAGTTGAGTCTTTTGAAAATTACATGATCAGACGGTATTGTGTTCCTCCCGACCAGAGTAGTTGATCGATCTCTCTAAGATGAATCGATATTTATTACCTTATATGTTCAACTAATACCTAAATTAATCATTCTAGGACTAGGGGTGATTTCTCATAGGGTCAACTACAACTTCAATTGAGTTTTTTGGCAATTGTATGATGAGATAGTATTGTGTTAGTCTCGACCAAAGTCATCGATCGATCACTCTAAGCTGAATCGATTCTTATTATCTTATATGTTCAACTAATACCTTAATTGATTAATATAGGACTAGGGGTGAGTTCTCATAGGGTCAACTACAACTTTAATTGAGTCTTTTGGCAAATGCATGGTGAGACGGTATTTCATTCCTTCCAACTAGAGTCGTCGATCAATCACTCTGACCTAAAGCGATTCTTATTACCTTATATGTTCAACTAATACCTTAATTGATCATAGGGTCAACTACAATAGATGGCAGTGCCTATTTGATAATTTACTATAGATGGGTAATCTGTTGCAACAAATGACTTAATCTGTTTTATTAATTCCAACAGATGGGTAATCTGTTGCAACAGGTTGAACAATTGTTTTTATAAAATTTCAATTAAGTTCATACGTTTAACTAATGACTTAATTGATTAATCTAGGACTAGGGGTGAGTTATCATAGGGTCAACTATAACTTTAATTGAGTCTTTTGGCAACCACATGATGAGAGGGTTAAAAATTAAGAAAATCTTTTATAATTTTAAAAAACAATTAAGATCAATTCGGTCCCAATTAACATTTTCAAAACTTGTCAATCTTTTTCAAAATACAAATCAACCTATACAAATCATCCATTTGCGAGAAAAATATTTCATCATTTTAAATCTTGAGTCTCGCTCTTTTATCTCTCTCTTAACAATATAACAACTACTCAACAAATCACTCAACCTTTCATAACAGATCGATTTTCTTCTCATTTTTTACCACATAGGTGTTGTTTTCGATTTTATTCTTGCTTGTATCTATCGTTTTCTCTACCTTTGTAGGTAACAGAGTTTGAAAAGATTTCTATATTTTTTTATTTTTCTAAATAATAAGGGATTATAAGTTAATAATGAAAAAAACACTTTTAGTTGTATTATATTCGAGAATGAGTTTACAATTTTAAGTTTTGATGGTAAAATCATAGAAGAACTCGAGAAAACCATAGTTTTTATCGCCATGTTCCGTTGACTATTGTGGTATTATTGGATAGTGTTTGTGGTATTGGTGGTCATGGTAGTGGTCATTGTGGTGGCACTGGTGGTGTTATGGTGGCTATTGGTGGCATTGGTTGGCGGTATTTGTGGTGGTTGTTGGTGGTGTCAGTATTCGTGGTGTTTGTGACATTGGTTGGTTGTATTTGTGGTGATGGCTATTGGTGCGTCGGTGTTGGTGGTGTTTGTAATGTATTTTTAAAATTTATGCATACATCAATTGTAATGTAATTTTTTTTTCTATTATTTGTAGGTAAAACATATCTCCTTAAAGAAAAGAAAGTGAAAGTGGATCAACTTCTGACCACCCAACAATAAAGGCTACAGTACAAAGGGATTCAGAGCTTCCTGAACAATCTCAGTCAGAGAAAAATAAAGCTGAGGAGAGATATGAAAACAGCATTGTGGGAGGTGGACAAGGGTCTGTAGATGGTGATGAATAAAATGAAAGTAAAAAAGAGGAGGAATTAGAGAGTGAGAAAGAGAATGGTCATCAACATGATGATAATGGATCACCAATGAAGTATGAATTAATATCGACATCCCAGCATGATCCTGTCAGAACTATTAGTATTGACAGGTTTTAAGTTGCGACGTCGATAGATGACCCTACAGCAGAACTAACTGGTGAACTTGTACTTAAATGTCAGTTGAAAAATTTTTCTAATTATTTTAGGAATATTATAAAGAAAAAAACATAGACAGACTTTTTAAGAGAAGTTGTCTTGAATGTTTCTTGAGCTGCCCGAGGACCCCCTGCTCAATTCCAAATGAGAATAATATATGGTTTTCTCAAGCGTAGGATTAAGTATGTGGGGGATGATAAATATTCGGAGAAGGGGCGCAAAAAGATGGAGGAAATCTGGATCAACTACTATGGAATGCCGGTTTGTTTTGGCTTGCAAGAGTTTGCCATAGTGACGGGCTTGAGATGTGATCATCCAGAAGAACCAATCATCAAGGGAACACCCCACAAAAGGTCTAAGGCAACCAGCACAAACAAATCACTAATAGCAAATAGAGGAAAGATTTGTCCCAGCGACCACCTAGCAAAACCAACACACGCAAGGAAAAAATAGATAGGTTGTTAGACATTGCATGATATGGCTACAAAGCATCAGAGTTAATGACAGATCTCAAGGATAAAACCATACCAAAGCAGTACAGGAAAAAAATGTGCTTAGTTTAGTTTTCCCATTTGGTTATATTGGTAAGAGACGTCAACAAGGTCATAGAAGATGATTTATTGGCGCGTGTTGAGGATTTTGATAAATTCAACACTTATCCCTGGAGATATAAAATCTTGTACTTGAATGTCCAATATTTACTGACAAACCTATCCCAGGGACGACCACATTTTATGGATTTCCTTGGGCTTTCATGGTAAAATTAATTACTATTTTAACTCATCCATTAATTTATATTGAATATAGCTATTATGACCTTTTTTTGCTTGCTTCCTATTTACATTTTCTAGGCTTGGAAATTTAAAGCCATTCCTCCCCTACGAAAGAAGGTAATGGATTGCCCAGATAAGGTTTCTCATCCAAGGATCTTTAGGTGGTTGGCTGCAAAGAACAACATAAGAATTAAGGAGGCTGATCTCTTTAACCCTCCGAATAATTCCGTACGTCTTCTTTAAGTAAAATAATTTAAATCAATGAAAGATATTGAATAGATGTTACATCTGGTGTAACAAATATTATATCTGATGCACCATATGGGACATTTGTTGTGACCAATTACTCGTCTTGTGCCAACTAGTGCAATAGATGGATAATCTATTGCAGCAGACGATTGATATCTTACATCAGATTACCCATCTATTGCTTTGGTTCTCTGAACCCGAATCCTAATATATTAATCATCTATTGCAAATTATGCAATAGATGGGTAATCTGATGTAACGTATTATTAATCTGTTGTGACATACAGATTATCTGTTGCATAATATGTTACCTAACAAATTACCCATCTTGTGCTAACTAGTGCAATATATTGGTAATCTGTTGTGATAGATGATTGATATTTTGTAGTAGATTATCTATTTGTTGATCTGGTTCTCTGAACTTGACTCAAACAGATTTTAACCAGTTACTGTAAACTATGCAACATATGTGTAATCTGATGCAACATATTATTAATCTATTGCGACATACAGATCGTCTGTTGCATAAGTTTTTTGAGTTAGCATGTAACCCAACTGTGAAAATTATTATTTTATATGATTTAAATATATCTATATTTTGTATAGGTTATGCATTTATGGATCGTGCCTACTGAGCAAGAGTTGGGGATAACTTCTGGTATTACTCTAGGTCATGTTGATACTATAGCAGACATAACGATGGAGTTAATAAATAAGGAATTGGCTGGAGCAACAACCATAAGAAGAGCAGTTAGGCAAGGTTAGCCTAATGTTGAGGCTCTTCATGACCAACCTATTGAGGCAGATCCGGGTGCTTGTTCTAGTGGAGTTGTTGGTGTTGGTGCAGGTATGCTGATGCTGCTACCACTCATGATGATGAGCATGTTGATGCTCAAGAAAAAATAAATATGTTTGAAAACACCTCTTTAATAGGTCCCTCTCACCCTTACACAGGTCTCTCTCACCCTTACACTGGTCCCTCTCACCCTTCTTCACCCTCTTGTTCTCGTTGCAAATGTGAAGAGTGAAAGAACAGCCAGGATAAACTCTTTGAAAAGGTAGAGGGTATCACTAAAGCTGTCAAGGAATTAAAATCCAAGAGGGGTGTCATGAAATCCAAGAAGGCAAGGCAGCCATACACTTCTACAGTGGCGGTTAGGAGGAAGAAAGAGCAATTAGTGAAGTACTCTCTAGTCAGAAATAAAAAAAATATTAAAGTTCAGGGGCCATTGAATAAGGTCGACATATATGTAGAACTTGGAGCCGAAGATATGAGGGATCTACAACGGGCCAAGAATACTAAGCGAGGTGCACCAGATTACCTCAGGCCCCCCTTCTCCCCCCACAAAACTTCCAGATTATGACAGATATACGTATGCGGTATGAGGACAAGGTAAGTTTACTTTTCCTAACCTATCCTTATAGTCTATTCCATGAAAAAGAAGCTACGCAACAGATGTGAATTCTTTTACAAATGGATATTCTGGTGCAACTGGTAGTGGTTCTGTTGTAACTTATTATCCATCTATTGCATAAGTTGCGTTAGATTATTGATTCAGAGAACCCTATGCAATAGATGGACCATTCGTTGCATCTTTAAAATTACTAACCTATTTAAAAATTGACTTCTTATATCACAGTATGTTGATGAAATTCTCTGCCTCATGAGAAAAAGGCAATTAGTGTACCCAGAAGCTTATGACGCTACCAATAGGATAATAGAACTCAACTTCTATAGAAAGCTAAAGGATAAGTATGATAAACTTAATGATCTAGCGTCATCCTGTGGCGTGGGATTTGATTCGTTGTTTTCTACATTGGACTAGGATGAAGAAGAAATGATAAAATATGTTAGAGGGGAGAGGCCAAATCCACATAGCAAGAGCTGAACCGAAGCAAAGAGTATTTTTGCAGTTATGAGTGTGGACAACATACACTATCGGGTTTTTGAGATACTACTCGAGTAGGGAAATTTCAATGTTTATGGCTGCAACGAACCTGCCATCGACGAGGTCATTTTTTATCCACGTGCAACCACTGATAGACGTGTTCCCCATCTTGTTGAGGCAAAGTATGATGATGTATCATTTGCTAGAGGAAGTGTTAATGAAGAAATCATAGAATTTTAATGGTCGAAACAAGTGCATGAACCTTCCAAAAAATAATACCAATTTTGCATACGACTCACATGCGCTTGCACACACTGAATGTTTGCTGACCGACACAGAAATGGCCGAGCCAATGACCTTTCTATGCGACAACACTGTGGTAAACCTATAAGAGGTCTGAGATTATGGGGTACTAACTGGACGCTTGGAGCCTGTGTATAAAGAAGAGCCTGTGAAATAATAATTTTTTAATTTCAAGTCACATTACATGTACATGTAGTGGGAATAATTATTTTTGATGAAAGTTGAGTTTTTTTATAATGCAATAGATTGTCAATTTGTTGTAAAATATATTCTATCTGTTCTAGCAGATAGTTTATCTATTACAATAGGTTGGTCATCTATTGCATTATGCCTATATTATTTCTATCTAATCTAAGTCTAATCTGTTGCAATAGTGGAAAGATATATTTGATAATTTCCAACAGATGACCTAAATTTTGCAATATATTCCTAAATATGTTTGATATTTTCCAACAATTACGCTTGAATATCCATGTGCTTGACAACGCCAAACCATTAGTAAATACACCACCATGAAAATTTCAGCAATTATGCATGAATATTCATATGCCCAACACCATCAAATAGTCGCAATAACGGCAACAATGTAGTATCTTTTTGCTCGATTTTGTTTCTCTTCAGAAGCCTCGACTTTCTTCAACAACCCCAGATTACACGATTTTCTTGGGAAGGGTGTGGTTCTTCATACCAATCAAAGTAATTGCATCCACCCAATTTTTATAAAAACAAGAACACAAATTACAAAACAATTACAAGTCAATAATTAATCAACTAATTAAATAAAAAACTATTACCTTTTCAATCTTACAAGTAAAAAACCTATGACCTAAATTTTGTTGAGTCCAAGAAGTCTTCAATAGAGCTTATGACTGCACCTACAATATCAAAAAAGAATTTCACAAAAACAGTGGAAGATGAGCTCGACATTGTCAAGCACAGTTGAAAAAAATGAAAAAATACGCAAAAAAATACAAATAATCGAGATGAATTTGGATAGAGAAAAAAAGATGAAGAAGAAAAAGAAGCTTTGGAAATTTAGGATTAAATTTTAGAAAGAAGATGAATATATAAGAACATAGGAGAAAAATAATTGTTGGGAGCAAAATCAGCAAAAATAGCGATTCAACGAGCCTTGGCTGCGGGAATTGATGATAGGCGAAATTACGCGCCTATATCAATATATTTTGCCCATATTTTAGCCTAGTTTCGAGAACTAATTATCTATTTCGTACACTTTTAGTCCTTTTTCCTGTAAATGAGCTAACAAATGTGATTAGGAAAGTTTCAGGTATAAATGATGCAAAATACAGCAATTTATGGCTTACTTGACGCAAAAGAAAGCTCACAAACGAGATGGAAAGGAGCTGGACGCATAAAGGACTAAATCTGCTGCATGGAAAATCTGTCCCGGGCTAAAACAGCATTTCTGAAGACTTTGGGACTTACAGACACAAAGCTGGATTTTTGCCATAATACATTAACCTAGTGCAATTAGGTTATGTGTTTCATCATTCTATTTGGATTATAATTTTGTAACCTTACCCTAGTACAATTGGGTCAAGGATTTCATTAGTATATTAGGATTTGGTTATTTATTTTATTAGTTGAGTAGGAGTAGGATAGGAGTATTATAAATACCCTATCATGTTAGAGATTTTAAAGGAGGGAGGAGACATTCTGACAATTCATTCATCTCCTTACAATTAAGACATCTTCCTACAACCCATTCTCAATTCTTCATTCTTCTACTCTTAAATTCCACAACAAGAGAATCGTTACTTGCTACGGAATCACTAAAACCACACGCCAAACACCTACTATTCACGCCATCCACCATGCAAAACGTGATATCCTTCGCATTCATGGGTAACTAAATCTCTTAGTTGGGGTTATGGAAGCCGAATGAGTTACTATCTATAGCTATGAGTTTGTGAGTTCAAGACAAGTATATTGCTTATATCATTATTCTCTTCATCTTAAATCTACATTCTTTGCGGTTCAAACACAAGAACACGCCATTCTAACATCTAACCTGTTCGAGAGAAAGGTTATTTGTCTAGAAAAGAAGACGCATAGACCAACGCCAGTCTAACATCTGACTTGTTCGAGAGAAAAGTTATTTGTCTGGAAAAGAGATAATGTCAAGGTAGTAGGACACCCTTTCCTATTAAAAAGCTAGTGCCGTACCTGGACTAACTTCTTGGAGAATTCGTACCGTTAGTCACGCTTTAAGCTCGAGAGAGTTAAAGTGAAATAGTCCTTGTTTAGGTCGAGAGACGCTTGGATTTACCATCGACTACAATTCTCTATAAGCAATTACATGTCAAGACTCTACACACTCATAGCCAATAGAGACGTATACCTCAGAAGGTGGACATAACCCCAACGCCTCAATTCTCATTGTTTACAACACACGTGACAATCTCTCTTTATTTTGCTATTTTCAGTTCTTACATTCTTGTTTTGGTTACATACTACAATCCCCCCTTTCCTACGAGACTTGCACTAAAAGTCTAGTAATTTCTCTTGCTTGTTGGCCAAGCTATTCTCTGTGGGATCGATACCCAACCCAGGTTGGGTTCTATATTTGCTAACGACCGCTTTACACTCCCACGAGAGCTGTAGATTGAGCGTTATCAGGAATTACATGGGAGCATCCAACAGGGCAAAAAGTGACAAACTGACACATTTGATGCATATTTTATTTTACGTGTTTAAAATAAATATTGTCTTCTTGATGCCTATTTTATTTTAGATGTTTAAACTGAACACTTTCGATGGGTTCTGCCTTTTTTTTTTTTATTTCAAGTCACTTTTATTTTTTTACATGTAATGACAATTTTTTATGTCTAATGAAAGTGGAATTTTTATAATGCAACAGATTTTTCATCAGTTGTAATAAATATTCTACTTGTTCTGACATATAGTTTATCTATTGTAAGAGGTTAGTCATCTATTACATTATATTGATGTTTCTATCTAAGTCTATCTGTTGCAACAGTGGAAAAACCTATTAGATAATTTCAAATAGATTACTTACCTGTTGCAACATATGTCTAAATCTATTTGATATTTTCCAACAGATGTGTCATCTGTTGCAACAGATACATTATCTATTGCAATATTTGAATCTAGTATTTCATTTCAATTGATTAGTTCAAATCTAAGGAAAAAATAAAATTCATAGACAAAATAAAATAAATCGAAGCCTTCAGAAATTAGCTGAATAAATCAATGAATAAATAAAATGTAAAAAAATTATTATGGGTACAAATCTCAATAAATACATCAACAATTTAAGTATTAATGCCAAGAATTCCTAAGGAGGGGTGAGGTTATTACTTTGACAGAATCAATCAATAAATATCTACTCATTATGGACAAATTGTTCTTCATCTGGTGCTATAGAATTTGGCTTTGGTCATCATGGATCTTTATTATCACTTACGTACAATTTTTACGCTTTCTGTTCTCCGTATTTCCGGAAAGGAGTAGCATATTATCAATGTTGTTCAGCAATAGCTTCTACATCCACCTAGAAAGCCAGAATTGGTCAATGCTAATCATGGGGATACAACAAAATAGAAAAAGATAACTCATATGTTCTAGCAAATCAAATAGGTTTTCCTCATCTTTTAAATTATCTCAAACAGATTATATTTCTGTTGCAACAAATGAATCAACTGTTGGGATAAATTTCTACATGAGGAAGACCGTATGATAATTTCCAATGGATGAACCATCTGTTGCAATATATGACTCATCTTTTATAGCAGATAGGCCATCTGTTGGTACAAATAAAAGCGATACAAAGATTTCTTTGATTTGCTAAAATAGATGAGACATATGTTACAACAGATAAATTATCTGATGTAATAAGTTAGTCAACTGTTGCAATAGATGTATATATCTGTTTGATAATTTTTAGAAGATGTGTCATCTATTGAAACAAATATGTGTTTGTTTGTTAGTTGGAATAGACATATATATTTACCTTCTCCAGCTTGTGCTGTTCTTGTTTGGCCATTGTACATTGCTCAATGCAAAACCCAGATAGAGGAGTTGCAATTTTGCTTTTTTGGATGCTTGATAATGCAAATTACTTTCCTTCTCCTCTTAGCCTTAATCTCTAATGGAGTGGATGTATATAAAATCCTCTTTGATGGAATGACACCCCTCTTAGATGTCATTCCTTTATAGAAGTAGTTAATGCATTAATAATATTAATCACTACATCATATTTTGCCTTGCAGTCTTGACATTTGTATCTAGAATATTTGCTGGGAGAGGCAAAATCTGTATAACCAGTATGATCATAATCATAATGGTTTGTTTTAAATAATGTAAGAGGAGCATCATTAGCACTAACAGCAGTACCACTACCACCACCAATAACTCTATACCACTAAGACCATCAACAACAACAAGCCTACTCTCTAAAATTATTTTTCTTGTAATAGTTGTTGTTCCAAACAATTCCATTTTTATTCTATCAATGACCTTAGGGTCCGATAAAATTTGGACAAACCATAAAGTAAGAAAAAATGACATCTTCAACTCTCGATTGGTCAGAACTAGCGACGGATGCACAATCTAACATAAATTATTATATATATTAGAATGGTGATTAGACCATTCCAAAAAATCATTAATTAAAATAAAAACTTAATTATAATTATACTTACTGCATCCTTCAGGAGGTTGAAGAGATCAAGAAATTTTTCATTTTTATCAGTTTTGGATGACAAACATCTCAGGATTCTTAGACAAGAAACTTCTTCCTGGTAGTTCACTTGTTTTCTCAAATAAGTAATGGCTTCAGATACCTAAGCCTATAAAATAATACTAATAAATTAAAATCATTATTGAGTAAAAAAATGAATGCTATAATAATAAAAAAAGAAATATTTACCATGAAATCCCATAAAAAGTCATATAAGTTGACTGTCTTTTGCGCTAATGGAGTCAACAAATATTTGACAGTCATTTTGAAGCTTTCATAACCCCAAGGATAGCTGTTAAATGCCTTAAGATCCTTGGAGAGCTTTATTAAACCAATGTGTATGTTGTTGTTAACATCTCTCGCCCAAAGAATATTATGTATAAACCAAACCAAGTACAATGACTGTTTGTGCTTCTCTGAAATTCTTTTACCTTTCAATGCTTCTATCAAATTTTTATTTTTTAAGCTTGGACCAACAATGGACACCAAGTAATCATGATCACGTGACTTTTCTTTGCCTTTTTGAGTGGGCGAGGTGATTTTTTTTGGCTTAGAATAGGCATAACATGAGAAGGAGAAGGAGGATAACATTTTAGTCCAGTAACTATGGAAAACTCCTTCCAATCAAAACAAACAGGCATGCCACAGTAGTTTATCCACACCTCATCCATCTTATCTTTATTTTCATACATAAACCTACACTTGAGAAGTTCATATACCATTTTTATTTGGAAATGAGCATTGTTGTCCTCTGATAAATCAAGATATTTCCCAAAGCACCTATCCCTGAAATAAACATCCAATTTTTGTTCTTGAAGTATTTTTCTGAAGGCATCAAAAGATTTTCTCATGGCTTACTTAACCACGAAATCACCCGTTAAATCTGCGCACCATTGCATTGCATTCTCACAGGATAACGATCAATGCTAAAGGTTTTGACCAACTCTTCGGTGGAAGGGATATTACCATTTAGATAATCTCTTTTGAAATATTACTCCTCCCTGTGTTCATCATATTCTACTCTCTATTGAGATAACTCTTGTAAAGCAAGCTCATAGAGTGGTGGATGCAGCCTAGCTGCTTCACTTATTCCTTTACTTAGAATTGATTCGGTTTCTGTTCTTTTGGGAGCCATATTATCTAAAATTAATAGGAACATAAAAAAATATATTATAGTTGATTAAAAAAGGATAACAATAAATCTAACATGTAAAATAGTAAAATAACAATTGCAATAAATCAGACATATATTGCAATAGATAGGTTATCTGTTGCACCAAATAACTAACTTGTTACAAAAGATGAGTAATCTATTGTAATAATACAAAACATATCACTCATCTCTTCATATAGATAAATGTTCTGTGCAATAAATCACACATCTGTTGCAATATATGAGTGATCTATTGGAACAGTTAAATAACCTATTACAACGGATGACTAATCTGTTGTGAAAATACAAAACATATCACTCATCTATTGAGAAAGACGAATGGTTTGTGCAACAGATCACACATCTATTACAACATATGAGTGATCTATTTGACTAGTTAACTAACTTGTAGCAACGGCTAAGTAATTTGTTGCCACAATACAAAACATTTCATTCATTTGTTGAGAAAGATGAATGGTTTATGCAATAGGTCACATATCTATTACAAAATATGAGTTATCTATTGGAACAGTTATCAACGGTCAATATTGTTTAGATTTATTCTAATAGAAGGGTCGTCTGTCGAGACAGATGAATGATTAGTTCGAAAAATTAAGTCTTGGACAAGTCCTGTTGGAAGAGTCGACAGGATTTTATCCAATAGAAGGTTCATCGATTGCATTAGATCTTTAATTCGATGGTTTATCCATTGCATCAAATGGTTAATCTGTTGCGTCAGATTTTTAATCCGATGGTTCCTCTGTTGCATCCGATAGTAAATCTGTTGCATCAGATGGTTAATCTATTGTAACATATGCTTAATCTGTTGCATCAGATGGTTAAATTATTACTTTATATGGTTGAACTGTTGTATCATATAATAAATCTATTACATTAGATTTTATCCGATGGTTCCTCTGTTGCATCAGATGATTAATTTATTACATTAGATGGTTAATGTATTGCCTCAGATGGTTAATCTATTGCATCAAAATTTTATTACGATGGTTCCTCTGTTGTATCAGATAGTTGATCTGTTGCATTATATGCTAAATCTGTTGCATCAGATGGTTAATATGTTACACTAGATGGATAATTTGTTGGAGGAAAAAAATAGTAGCATGATTTTGTTCAACAGAACAACGACAATATCACCATTTTTACCAAGAACAAGAACAAATCAACCCAGCAACGGGTGCCATAAATTAAATTTCAAAATCAAACCACAAAAGAGAAGAGAAAAAAAGAGAAGAGAAGAGAAAAAAAAAGAAGAGAAGAGAAGAAATACCAAAAATTAGGGTTTTATTTAGACCGCATTTCAAATTAAAGCAACAAATATTAAAATTTTTAATCAATACTATAAGAGAAGTTGGATCAAGTTCCTCCTTTTCTTCAAAACTAAAAAGATCATAATTTTTTATCAGTGAAAGAAGAAAAGGAACGATGAAGAATTTGAAGTTATTGTGGCCGGAGAGCAAGGCTATTACGTCAATTGACGGTTGAAGTTGAAAAGGAACTCAAAACCCAACTATTTGTCATTAGAGGTTGAAGTCGCCGGGGATTGAAAGGAAAAATTTGCAGAATTATTGGTTAAGAAAAGCTGTCGAGAGAGAGGAGAGAGACGGTAGATGATTTGGATTGATGAGGGGTGTGGATTGGGTTGATTTGTATTTTTGAAAAGATTAGAAAGTTTTGAAAATATTAATCAAGTCCACAATTAACTTAATTAAGTTTTCTAGTTATGTTTGACTCTTTAAGTTGGTCAATGTCACCAATCCTTCATTTAAGACTTAAAAGACACCTTTCTTTCAATTTTTACAAGTTACTACTTGTTAATCAAGTCTCAAATTTACAACAAATTCAATTAATCTGTGAAATTAAATAACTTTTGACACCAAATTCAAATCAAATAGAGATGTCAAAAAACAAACGAAACTATTAATTAGTAATAATATAACTAACTAAATAATAATATTACACTATTTTTTTTAAATTGATCACAATAAAATACAATGAAATGTCAATATTTAGTCCATTAAAAGTGAAAATAAACTCCTCAAAAAAAATAATTGTCATGGCACTTATGAGTTATAGTGTGTTCAACATCGCCATATTATCTTCATCAAATATATTTGATTCCTTAAAAAAATTAGTATTTTAATTATTATATATTTTATAAACATATTTAATATTTAAATATCTATGATGGTGCAAATAAACTTTGAGTTTGGACTTTTTTTTAATTCTTAGTAGTACTTTATTCTATTTTTCAATCATTTTTTGTTTGGACCACGGTCCAATCCAGCCCATATTGCTCAAGCTCTACGCGCAAACAGACTTATACGGGATGGGATAAAAACCCTATTCTTAAATGGACCGTAAAAATTATAACCCAACCTTATTAAATTACAGGTTGGGCCGGGCTAGCCCAATGGGCTTGACCCATATTGACAACCCTACCTGTGGTCCTTACTCTTACTAAACACGACTAGTCTTCGAGTCAATTATATGAATCTTCATTGATCATGTATTTATTTATAATTGATTTTAGTATTGTAGGTGGTACCGACTTCCGACAACTTGCTAAATTCCACCATGCAGCGGCCATCACCTTATTATGCAAAATAAAAAAAAATAAAAATACTAAAAATTCTCTTTTTCTTGTCGGCATAAAAAAATATAATACGAGTAAAAGTTTTTTAAAAGGTATAGGACCTAAAATATAGCGTATTAATTTGACCAAAACATAGTAAAACTTACATAAATTCCTACTAGATTACCTTCAATTACACTCTATTATAATTTTTAACAAAATTTCATAAAATTCAATTTTTCTTGTTTTTTTGATACATCCAATTATAAGAGGTGATACATCCAGTGAAACAATTAATGCGTGCTAATTAAGAAAAAATGGAAATTAAATTAATGAAGGAGTAATCACTCTTCATATCTTCAAATTAAGATTTAAAAATCCTTAAAAATTATAATTAGTTACTATGTATATTTTCAAAATATCCTTTTACCCATTCAACTTGCAGAATCATCTTTTTCCTCCATTTTTTATTTTTTTTTTGTGTTTTTTTTTCACGGTTCTCAATGAATATATCTGTACCAAGAAAAAAAATATGGAAGAGCCTAGATTCGACTTTGAACTTGTTGTGGTGATTTCAAATGCTAGTCCTCAAAATTTCTGATGTGTTAGATTATTAAAACTCCAACTCAGATTAATTTGTGGAAGACTCCCTTTATAACTATCTAAATAGTTAGATTCATCATGGCACAAAACTTGTAACAAATACTAAAGTAATAGGTTGCTATGTATAAACAAAGAATGAGGGATGTCTATTGCCTATTTTTCCCGTCAGCTTCACACTTGTCACTTGTGTCAAGTAAAATTTTGTTATAACACTCCTAACTTGTCCATTGGTTCAACAATTACTTCTTATAGCTTGTCTAAAGAACCTAATACTTTCTTCATTTCATTTTATGTGTCATCATTTTCTTTTTAGTCCATCCCTAAAAGAATGTCACTTTCCTTATTAGATAACTATTTAAAGACACAATTTCACTTTTACCCTTATTGGTCCCACTTAATTAAAAAAAGATAGTAGCATATTTTTTTAATAAAGGACAATTTGGTAAATATCAATAATCCTTTCCTATCTTAAACTTTGTGCTTGATCAAATCATGCCACATAAAATAAGACAGAGGGAGTACTATATATGCGTCTCCTGTAGCACGATAGCTGGCGATCAAAATGGAATATTGAGTTTAAGGATGAAATTCAATCCGTAGAAGTGAGTAGGAAAATACAGGTATCCTTTCATCAGAAATATGAGCATCTAATGTTTGCCTTTTGGTTTCCTAATCTTTTTTTTGTCTTTTCACAATGTTTTCCATTGATCATTCTTTCGGCTTAAAAGTCAAAAAAATCCAATAAACAAAGCTATGTATTTGTTGTTGTTATATTTTAGCAGAAATAAAAAATATTTTTAATTTGAGGTAGAGATGATGTTGTTGTTAATTAGTTCATAAATTATGTATCTCACGTGTTGCATATTCTTGAGGTAGAGATACAAAATTTACAATTGCTGAGATACATCTATCTACAAATAGATTTGGTCTATATACATAGTACATAGGCAAAGCATACTGAGATACATAATTTAGTTTATGTATCGATTGAAATTTATGAACATATTTGATCAAGATACATAATAGATTGGCTAGTGCAGAGTCAGATAAATAATTTAATTTATGTATAGGGCAAAACTTGTGAGATACTTTAAGTGTTAAAGTGAATAGTGTAAATTACTGTTGCATCTTATAAATAATCATTATGCGTTTATTAATTACCGATACATTTATTAATCAATATATTGATTTTAATATGGTTGTGTTTTTTTACAGCTATGACCTAAATATTTTTTGGAGGATTGTAGTTTAATTTTTAAGGCGTCATGTCGAAAGGGTTCGAAACTCTTCAAAGTAAGGGTGTTTTATCATGTACACCTCTGCCCTTGAAAGATATAATATTGACCCAATTTCAAGCTACGATTTCATTCTTCAGCGATTTTATGGCTCCGAAACTAGTCAATCATAAGAGAATACATACACCAACCGACATAACTGACGATATCAAATCTGCTTTTGGTGTGGACATAATTGAAGATATTGTATTACATGTTTGTTACAGATTTGTTGTACAACACATTTGTATTGTACACACATACATACACACACATATATATATAATATTCTGTAATGATGTTATTAACGTATAATATTTCAGTCTCCATATTTATGTATCTGATACATATTTTTAGTTATATTGATGAATCTTTGTTGAATAAAATTTTTATGAATATAACCAATTTTAGATTATCTTTTTTTCGTGTTATCAAATACATATTTTTTTTCAACATTAAAATCCTTGTATAACAATGTAACTTAATCAACTGATACGGTGAATTATAGATAATGTTGTTGTCTATATTTATCTATTCAATATAATAACAACCACATGTTATATTAGAGATACTTATAATAAATGATAATACACAACTAGAATTGGTGGTATAATTCTGATCTAACATATGCATTCAGGGTAAAAACATTTGTTAAACATCATTTTGTATGTAAATGCAGAGATACATAACCTCGTTAATACCTCAGATACATTACTAATATTTAATTTCATTTTTTATATTTGTTATTTATGTATCTTAATGTAAATACATTACATTAATTTTCTTCAAAAAACTTAAATATGAGAGATACAAAATATACATTTGTGCCAGACATGGAGAACTAAGATGTATTATGTATCTTCACTACATAATTATGTATCTCAGTGTAAGTACATTACATTATACTTTTCTCAATATAAACATAAATATAAGAGATACAACATATGCATTTATATCATACATAGAGAACTACGATATATTATATATCTTCAGTACATAATTATGTATCTCAGTGTAAATGCATTATATTATACCTTTCTCTATAAAAAATATAAATATAAGAGATACAAAATATGCATTTGTATCGAACAAATATTTAATTTTATTTATTATTTTTATGTATCTGATACATAATATAGTCTAAAAAAAGTTATAATAATATATCAGATACATTACTATAACTTGTTTTAGATTATACATGTTGTAAAAAGGTTGATATATATGAAGGTATAAGTAGAACTATCATAACGATGGTACATGAGGTAGAACCAATTTTGATCTTTGAAAATACAAATAGTGATAGAGGATTTCGTGATATATCTTCACCTTTATCACCCTTTGTACCGACAAGATCAATCTAGATAAGGGTGTATCTGGAAATCACTGAAAGAGATCGCAACATACCAAAGAGGTTTGTTTAGAATGTTTTCTCTATAGACAACCTTAAAGCTATGTCAAAAAATTCACATGTCAAATATCCTGGTAAAGTTGAAGTTGTCTCATCTTTCATAGGGAAATTTTCAGTAGCTTCAAATAAGAGACAAAATTTACTATTAAACACACATTGTAAACTTGAGAAAAAGAGCGGCACCAGCTTTACCAGAAAATATTCTTGGAAATTTTGTGATTCACTTAGAAATCGCAATACATCAAATAATTACGCGATGGAAAGAGAACTCATGTTATCAAAATTTTTATCAAAATAAAGAGAAGATATTCAGGAAAAGTAATGGAATTAAATCGAAGGGGGGATGTTAGATATTAATGATATTAAATTGTTGAAGAGAAGATATTCAATCAAACTTTTAGGAGGGCAATTAGTATATCATAATTTTTAAGGTAGAAGTTATGAAAAATACCATGGATTCTGGACCTTGGAAAATTCTTGAGCTCTAAGCTCACTTTCCTAGTAATGGATCATCATACAAGTCGTATGGTGTGGCTATGGGTCAGGTGAACCTAGTCGTAAGGTGTTCAGTGAATAGTGTTTGGGGTTCTATTATAGTAAGGACTTGGTGGTATGAGTTGTTAGGGGTGGTAATGAGTTGTTAGGATGATCCTTAATCAAATTAGTAACTTAGTGTCTTGGTTTGACTCTGAGTACGAGTGGCTCACTAAGATCCATGAGGATTGGTTACGAGTGGTAGGATTGAGTTATATGTTGTCCAGTATCTAACCTCATGGGTTCTGTCCTTGATACGACTAGACCATATGAGACGTATGGTCAGGTCATGATTGGGGATCATGGAGTCATAAGTAGGACAATGTATGCGTTTCCAACTCACTGTATAGGGTATGACTCAAGGCTACGAGTCATATAATATGGTGATGAGTCAGTAGGTCGATTTGTAACCAAGGACGGCTTTTTAAAGTTCTTAGCAAGGAGTACTTTGGACATTTTTCACTTAAAACCCTAAGACCCCATGTCTCTATAACACTTTTTGGTCATTCATTCCACACTTTACAAGATTAAATATCCTTTTTACTCGCTCAAAATCCTCTCAAGCAAAATTGTTTAGGGTTTCTTCAAAGTGGTTATTTAAGTTCTTAAGGATCAATTTCTCTCCGTGAATCTTTGTAATTCAGGTATGTGACTCTTCCCTCATTGTTAATTTACTAAAATAATATGTTTTAAACATTGTTCATAAATTATTAGCGGTGGTCTAAAACCAAGGTTGATGGGTTTGAATGCATATCATTGAATATTGTTTTCTATGGTTTAAATTGTGATCATGCTTGTTTTAATTATGGCTTTGCACATGTGGTTGTATGGGAATGGTGATTTATTTGAGAACCAATGGTTATACCCTAAAATTTGATGAGTTTGGATTTGATAATGGCATGCCCTTAAACTATTCGTGAAATTGTCAATGAGAATCATATTATCACAAGTTGAATTATGTTTTTGAACTAAGGCTTTGGCATAACCATGGAAATAATTTATAAAGGACTTTATAAAGTCTTTGATGTCCATTAATTGAATTGAATTGAAAACCTTTTGGGGTACATGGGAATCCCCTAAGTGATTTTAATAATGGAGTCTGCAGGGTACATGGAAGTCCCCTAAGTGTTGGTTAACGAAATTGTTTGTAAGCTATAATTGGTATGATGGTACCACTTTATAATGACTTGATAATTGACTCCTAGAATTGGTGGTATAGTTATGTGCTAAATGTTTTAATTGGGAAATAACGGGATTTTTTATAGCTAGCTGTGAAGGTGTGAGTTCGACGGACAGAGACTAAAAACTCATATTTTCCGACATAAGGGTTGGTCTTGGTGACCTTATAGTTGTGGGGTACATAGTAATCCCCCAAGTATATACCTATATTTATGTATAATGAAGGCATAAGGGTACACTGGAATCCTCGGCCCCTATGATACCTCCGATTTGTCCGGCTACATGCACTGGGGTTAATTCAGGGGGGTAACATTAGACCCGTATAGCCTGTGGATGGATTATGATGGTAAAGCTATACAATTTAGGTTAAGATTTCATATTCATTGCATATAGCTATTTGATTTTGAATTGATGGATTATTTTATCTTTATCCCTGAATTTTTACATGCTAGTGTTCACTCTGTTAATCATCTTCAGGCATTGTATCCCCACGCGATGTAGGAACCAACCATACTACCATTCCTCCTGCTCTTGACTTAGATTTGAGACAACTTTGAGTTTGACTGAAGCGGTGAGCTTTCATACTCTGAAAGACTCCTTTTTATGCTATGAATTTTTTTTATTATTGTTATTTCCTTAGTTTTGGGATATTCTATAGTCGACGTCATATCTCAACTGGATAATCTTTGATTTGGTTAGAGGCTTTGTAAGAATACTATGAGCATAGACGATATCGGTATTAGTGTTAGCATTGGTAGTGGTTAGACACTTAGTTGTGACATTTTGGTTATGGTTATAGACTTCATCTAATATCTTTAATTTATTATTATTTTATCTTGTTATATGTTTGGAATTCATCCAATGGGGTGTAGGGTAGTTAACAGTGGGGTATTAGGGTGGTCTTCGATCGTGGTTGGACTTGAGATACCCTACACGACTAGGCCTTGATTCAGATCATGTCAGATTGGTATCAAATCCCTAGGTTCATGGTTAATAGGGAGCCCACAAAACCATGTTGAGTAGAGTCTCTTTTAAGGTGTGTAGCGTGCCATACTCTTTCTCCCCAGCTCTCTCTACCCCCAGCTCTCTCTCCCCCTTTCTCTTTCTTGCACTTTTGTAACTGCTATTACCGGTGGGATTAGGGGTTCCTGCCAGCTTGATTCCAGTAATAGTGTAAGGGGGTAGCACCGATCATAACAAGTTTAGACGACGACAGCAGGCCAATAGTTTCCAGACTTACGATAATAGAGAGAAAAAGCTCCGGCAATGCACTGGCAGCTGCTTTCTAGTGACTCTATTCTGGATCCCAAATTTGACTTTAAAATTTCTGAAACTAGTAGCATGCAAGAGTACCCGGGTGATATCTAAACGTTGATATTTAGTTATTTTTTACCATTTCATTTCTTTGTATTATTCTATTGCTTGTGATTTTCGTTTTGACGGGCTACTTTTGCTTATTGGCAGAGAGTGTTCTGTTGTTCTAGCTATTTAGTGGGATAGGATATTTTGTACGTGCCTTCTATTTTTCTAATGTTTCCCTATTTTTCCTATTTTTCTACTATTGCTCTATTTGTTTTTTGGTTTAGGGATTTTTATTTTTTAGTGCTGGCTATGGGGATTTATGGTGGAATAGGGTCATGTCCGAGGGGGTTGAGGCTGGGGGTTGTTTTGGGTGGGGATAAAGAGGAGAGGGCAAGGGAATGGGCGGTCCAGGTTGGGTGGTAGGGTTGGTACGGAAATGAGAGGTAGGGGTAGGCGGGAGGCATGAGAAGATAGGTTGAAGGTAGATTCTTAGAACATAGGAACCCTTCAGGGTAAGTCCGTAGAGCTGGTGAAGATTCTTAAGAAGAGGAGGATTAATATTGCATATGTTCAGGAGACTAAGTAGGTAGGGTTTAAGGCTAAGGATACGGATGGGTACAAGTTGTGGTACTAAAAAAGTAAGAGGAATCAGAGTGGAGTAGGAATTTTAGTGGATGAAGAGCTTAGAGAGTAAGTGGTGGAGGTTAAGAGGATCAGTGATAGGTTGATGATGATTAAGTTAGTCATTGGGGGGTTATCGTTGCATGTGTGTAGTGTTTATACACCGCATGTGGGTTTGGAAGAGAAGGTAAAAATGAGATTTTTTGAGGTGTTGGATGAGGTGGTAAGAAGAGTGTCTAGCTCAGAGAAGATTGTCATTGCAGGAGACTTTAATGGGCACATTATGGTTCTACAGGGAGGTTATGACGATGTGCATGGAGGTTTTGGTTTTGGTGATAGAAATAGCGAGGGAGTTGCTTTATTGGATTTCGCGAGGGCTTTTGGGCTGGTGGTGGTGAATTCGAGCTTTCCGAAGAAGGAAGATCACCTGATTACTTTCAGAAGCGTGATAGGTAAGACTCAAATTGACTTTTTACTGCTTATGAAGGGGGATAGGGTTTTATGTAAGGACTGTAAAGTTATTTCGAGTGAGTATCTTTCAACCCAGCACAAGATTCTAGTGATAGACTTGATTATTAAGAAGGTCAAGAAGAAAAGGGCCAAGGAGGGTCGACCTAGAATTAAGTGGGATGGCTTGACACCAGTTAATATGCTAGAAATAGGTGAGAAGGTGGTGGGGTTGAAGGTGTAAGATTGTAGAAGGGATGTGGATGTTAGGTGGGATAAGGCTAGCTGTAACACGAAGACTTCTAAAGAAGTGTTGGGTGTTTTGAGGGGGCAGATAGGAAGGTATAAGAGGGATTGGTGGTGGAATGAAGAATTTAAGAAGAAAGTAAAGATTAATAAGGGAGCGTATATTAAGTTGATTGAGAGTAGAGATGAAGGGGTGAAGCAGGTGAATAGGAAGGTTTATAAAGTAGCAAAGAAGGAGGCTAAGTTAGCAGTTATGGTGGCTAAGACAGCGGTATTTGAGAGCTTGCATGCAGGGTTAGAGGAGAAAGGTGAGGAAAAGATGTTGTATAGGCTTATTAAGGCTAGGGAACGGAAGGGTCGTGACCTCTACTAAGTAAAGTGCATTAACGGGAAGGATGGTAGAGTTTTGGTGGAGGATGTTCATATTAAGAAGAGATGGCAGGAGTATTTCCATAGACTTTTGAATGAGGAGGGGGACAGAGGCATTAAGTTAGGGGAGCTAGAGCACTCTGAGAAGAGCCTTGACTTTAGCTACTGTAGATATTTTAAGGTGAAGGAGGTCAGGGAGGCTATTTGTAGGATGTGGAAGGGTAGGGCGATGGGGCCTGATGAGATTCCGATGGATTTTTGGAAGTTTATAGGTGGGGTAGGCTTAAGGTGGTTGACTGATTTATTTAACAATATTTTTAAGACTGCAAAAATGGCTGAGGCCTGGAGATGGAGTACAATGATTTTGTTATATAAAAATAAGGGCAACATTCTGAGTTGCAACAACTATAAGGGTATTAAGTTATTGAGTCATACAATGCAGATTTGGGAGAAGGTGGTTGAGCATAGATTGAGAAGGATCGTGTCCATTTCAGAGAATCAGTTTGGTTTTATGCCTAGTCGTTCAATGATAGAGGTAATTTACCTACTGAGGAGATTAGTGGAACAGTATAGGGAAAGAAAGAGGTATTTTCACATGGTATTCATCAACCTGGAGAAGGCTTATGACAAAGTCCTTAGGGAGGTTCTTTGGAGATGCTTGGAGGTGAGAGGGGTCCCTGTGGCATACATCAGAGCTATTAAGGACATGTACAATAAATGGAAGACTCAAGTGAGAATAGCGGGAGAGGACTCAGAGTATTTCATGATCGAGATAGGGTCAGGGTTCAAATCTTAGTCCGTTCCTTTTTGTGTTGGTGATAGATGTGTGGACGTGGAGTATTCAAGGTGAGGTTCCTTGATGTATATTATTTGCGGATGATATAGTGCTGATTGATGAGATGCGAGAGGGAGGGGGTGAGAATGAAAAATTGGAGGTATGGAGGCAAACCCTGGAATCTAAGGGGTTCAGGTTGAGTAGGTCCAAGACAGAGTATTTAGAGTACAAGTTTAGTGATTTGAGGCCGAAGGATGAAGTAGTGGTGAGATTGGATGCCCAAGATATTTGTAAGAGGGATAGCTTTAAGTATCTTGGGTCTTTGATTCAGGGGAATAAAGAGATTGATGAGGATGTCTCAAATCATATTGGAGCAGGTTGAATGAAGTGAAGGCTCACTTAAGAAGTAATATGTGATAGGAAGGTGCCCCTTAAGCTTAAAGACAAATTCTATAGAGTGCAGTCCGTCCAACTATGCTGTATGGAGCGGAGTGTTGGCCTGTCAAGAACTCCCATATTCAAAAATTGAAGGTGGTGAAAATAAGAATGTTACGCTAGATATGTGGGCTTACTAAAGGGGATAGAGTTAGGAATAAGATTGTCCGACAGAAGGTGGGAGTTGCTTTGATGGAGGATAAAATGTGGAAAGAAAGGCTGAGATAGTTTGGATATGTGATGAGGAGGGGTAAAGATACCCCAGTTCATAGGTATGAGAAGCTCGCTTTGGATGGATTTAGGAGGAGTAGAGGTAGGCCAAAGAAATACCTGAGGGAAGTGATTAGACATATCATGGAGTAGCTTCTGCTTACCGATGACATGACCCTAGATAGGAAGGTGTGGAGGTCGTGGATAAGGATAGAAGGCTAGGGTGAGTGCATGGTTTGTAGGAAGTAGTTAGGAGAGTCCCTATTTAGCTGGGTTAGTAATCGTAGGACTGTGTCAATAGGTAGGAGATGCTAGTCAGGAGAGTTTGGGTGTGGTGGGTGGCTTTGGTCTGTCAGTGTAGGTTACTACTAGGCGGGTGTCCTATTTTATATTTCTTATTTCTTATTTCTTATTGCTTATGACTATTAGTTCTCCTATGCTGTATTGCTTTGAGTTCTATTTTACTATATCTGATTCTTTACTCCTGTTAAGCCACCCATCCTGCTTTATGTTTCATCACGACTTTGTTTACTATTCTTTATCTTGATCTGAGGGTCTATCGGAAATAGCCTCTCTACTTCTTCGAAGGTAGCGTATGAACTGCATATATTTTACCCTTCCCAGACCCCACTGTGTGGGAATACACTGGCTTGTTGTTGTTGTTGAGAGTCTAAGGTCCTAAAATCTTCTATAATTCTCTCTTTTTTACTTTTTTGATTATGCCTCCCAAATAATATGAAGCTCATGGAAACTCCCCTTTCCCACCCAAGGACAATGTTTATAGGACATGTCCTGCTTATGTAGTCTAGACCCGATCTAAGGGTCCAGTTCTTGATTTCCCTCCTGGAGTTCCACCGTTTCCCTCTGGTTTTTCTCAAGCACCACAGGCAAATGCGACAAATAATGAATTTTTTCATTTGGTAGTTTCTCAGTCAAAGCGTGGTGCTTCTATTACTCCATCTTTTGAGACCACAAAATTTGGCCAGTTTATGATATTAAACCCTCCTGTGTTCACTTGTGTTAAGGTTGGGAGGATTATTAAGGTTTTATTGATGAGATGGATAAGATCTTCAGTGTAATGCATGCTACTAACGTGAAGGGTATGGAATTTTCTTCCTACCAATTGAAAGATATAGCCTACCAATGGTTTGAGGAATGGGAACAGTCTAGGGGTGACGATACTGAGTCAGCCTTATCAGATGATTTCTCTGGTACTTTTCTAGACCGCTTCTTTCCTCAAGATTTAAGGGAGGTAAAGACGAAAGAGTTTGTTAACTTGAATCAAGGAAAGATGTCAGTCAAGGAGTATGCCTTAATGTTTCACCAGTTATCATGGTATGCTTCGGAGTTGGTTTCTTGCACGAGGGCTAGAATGAGAAAGTTCGCTTCTAGGTTGTCCCGAGACTTAATTTTGGAGAGTAAGGTTGCCTTGTTGAACAAGGACATGGATATCTCTAGGTTCGTTGTGTATATGTAAAAGGTAGAGAAAGAGAAGTAAAACCAAGAGAAGATGGGGGAGAGGCAGAGCAAGAAGTTTAGATTCTCTGATCAGGGTGGCGGCCAACAACAGAGTGATAGGGATAGTGGAAAGTTGTCCAAGAAGAGGTGGGGAAATTTTGGATCTCACTCGATGATTAGTGATCCCTACCTAAATCCATTTGGTGATAGACGTTTTTAGAATGGCTATAATTATAAGTCACAGGGTGCCCAATCTCAGGCTAGTGGGGTCCAATCAGTTCCATTATATCCTCCCTATAAATTTTAGGGTTGATTGTATCAGGGTTTTTGTGATGAGGGAAAGGACAAGTGCTTCAACTATAGTTAGCCAGGGCATATGTTTAGAAATTGTCCAGTGGCTAAGGTTGTCTCTGGGGCATACAAGGTTTCAATTACCTCTTTATCAGCTCTGACACCAAATGGGGTACCATCTGGCTCCGACACTGGTTAGAATCGACTATATGCTCTTACTACTCGTTAGAAGTCCAAGGCATCACCTAATGTCGTTATCGGTATGTTGAAACTCTTTTCCTTTGATGTGTACTATTTACTTGATCCAGGGTACACTCTCTCTTATGTGGCTCCATTTGTGGCTGTGCATTTTTATTTTGGTCCCGAGTGTATTTCAGACCCTTTTTTGTTTCTACCCTAGTGAGTGACTCTGTCGTGGATAGAAGAGTCTATAGGGGTTGTGTGGTATCTGTGGGTGGTCGGGAGACATTGGTAGATCTTTTTCAATTAGACATGGTTGATTTTGATGTCATATTAGGGATTGGTTGGTTTCACTCGTGCTATGCTTTTTTAGACTATCGGACCCATAAGGTTATCTTTAAATTCCCTAGTAAGCCGATTATTGAGTTGGAGGGTGGTTCCCTAGCTACTAGGGGAAGATTTGTATCATATCTTAGCGCTTACAGATTAATCCTCAAGGGGTGTCTCTATCATTTGGTCTGGGTTAAAGATTCTAACTTGGAGGATCCATCTTTAGATTTCGTCCCAGTGGTAAATGAAGTTCCTGAGGTCTTCCCCGATGACCTTCCTAGTGTTCCTTCCGATAGGTAGATTGATTTTGGGATAGACCTTGTTTTGGACACTCATCCTATTTCTATTCCCCCGTATAGAATGGTTCCAGCCGAGTTATAGATGCTTAAGGAGCAACTAAAGGATCTTTTAGAAAAAGCTTCCATCCATCCTAGTGTGTCTCCGTGGGGTGCACCGGTATTGTTTAATCATAAAAAGATGGTTCCCTTTGGATATATATTATTAGTGGCAATTGAATAAGGTAATGGTAAAGAATAAATACCCTCTTTCAAGGATAAATGATTTGTTTGATCAACTTCAAGGTGCAAAGATTTCCTCCAAGATTGATCTTCGATCGGGGTATCATCATCTAAAGATTATGGAAGTGTATATCCCTAAGACTGCCTTCCGTACCCGATATGGGCATTTTTAGTTCTTAGTCATGTATTTTGGTTTGACTAATGCCCCAACGGTATTCATGAACTTGATGAACAGGGTCTTTCATCAGTTTATGGATTTATTCATCATTGTATTCATAAACGATATTCTAGTGTACTCTAAGAGCGAGGTGGATCATGTCGATCACCTCGACATTGTGTTGCAGACCTTGAAAGATCTGTAGTTGTATGCCAATTTTTCAAAATGTGAATTCTTGTTGAACTCTGTCACTTTTCTGGGTTATGTCATTTCTAGTGAAGTGATCATGGTGGATCCGCAGAAAGTTGCAGTGGTTAAGAGGTGGCCTAGACCCATGACTCCAATCGATATTCAGAGCTTCTTGGGTTTAGCCGGTTATTACTACAAGGTTTCCATAACCCTAACAAATAAACTTAGCTACTCATGAATAAAACGAAAATCACAATAGAAATATTTATCATACCAAAACTTAGAACAATCTTGTTGGTAAAGATGAATAGTGAAAATAAGAGAGAAAAGCATTTCTCTCTCTCTCCGTCCTCAAGATAAGCCCCTTTCTCTTATTTTCAAAATAATACAGAATGTGAATAATCCCTAAAAATTCAGCCATAAGGCTTTTAATAACATCCTTCTCTAATAAATTGCTACTGCATCCTTAACTATTTAAAAATATTGAGCTTGCCCGGGAAAAAGTTCCCATACATCACATTCAGTCCAAAAGCTGCGTTTCTTTTTATGTGAAGTTTCATTTGCTATCTACAGGTCCACAAAGTGTTGTAATCTTCCTCATTAGTATCTGAAAATCATGCTAATCACATAGGTCAGCTCACTTAACTAAAAATAGACTAAAAGTGCAAGAATTATGTATTTTATCCTCAAATCTTAGCTAAAACATAGGTAAGTTATGGTGCTTAGACATATAAATACGCCCAACATCACCACCCCACACTTAAAGCTTTGTTTTTCCTCGAACAAAATAGTACATCCATGCGAATACCTAACTAAACTTCACAAGAGCAACACAAAATTTTCAACAAGACATACACTGCAATTATTATCAAAGAGTAGATTTCTTGATCATTACTAGAAACAACTCACCCTCCAACATAGACTCATTAAGTTGGTTAATTCATATACACAAGTTAAGCCAAAAAAAAAATCATATAAAACTACCCAACAATCATCAACCATGTGCGGTCACACAAAAAGTTACTCATAATCACTCATAGTTTTGCATTCTTCAGAAATATGGGTATAAGAACTTGCTTGCTCTCACTCTCACAAAGAATTCTTAGATTACAACTGATGACCATATGCTTTCCCTTAGTGTAATGCTCCACTAATATCAGAATGCTAAGGTTAGGATCAAATAGGTCTTTACGAGTTGTAAAGTAGGCTAAAGAGATAGGTAGGATTATTTTGGCCAGAAATAGTGACTATGTTCCCTAAGCACTTTAATACACTACATTATGCCATTTAGACCAACTTTTAACAACCACTCTACCTTTCTTTCATCTACCAACCTTTTTTATTATCTTCACCCATTTTATCACTCAATCAAAAACACTATGATGGGAATATACAACTCTTTTAAGCATCCCTATGATAGCCACCCTCATCTTAGACTATTTACGTTAGTCGAGGTGCATAATGTCCAAGAAAGGACCAGGGCGCCACTCCCGATTACAATATTTTCATGTACCAATAACTAAATTTTGGGGTATCACTTTTACCATTTTCCTCTTATTTTGCCACACTCTTTACTCAACTTGATTCTACAATTTAAAGCTCTTAGGAGCTTTTGGATCAAATTATGGTCTTTTAAAAAAAATGGATTAGGCTACATATGAGGTTGCCAAAGAAAATAGCTAAAGACTCAATGGGTGTTCTCTAGGACAATGTACAAAGGTTGGTAAAAGGAAGATAAAAAATCAGGGCTGCCAGAGAAATGCCTAAATCATCTCCTAAACTCACAATCTTTATTTCGCTTCACACACACACTAGGCAAGTTCTAGCATCAGTCGCAACAAAGAATATACAATAACCTTACACACACATGGCACATGGTCAACTTAATTAGGAGCATTATAGATTCTTGACCCAACAAATAAATGAATTAAACCACAAACAATTATCACAGAATGAGTCATAACTTAGAGCCTAAATGTTTCAATAGTAGTGATTCAGCACAAACTCCTGTTATAATGCCATGCCGTCTATAAGAATAATTTCATGCAAAAATCTGACTAATTCTCTCTTAAGACGGTCATCATCCATCCATCATTGAGAAAAATGACTAATTACAACTAACTAACTATGACTAAATCAAAACAACCGTAGAATAAATATGGGCAAGCAGTAGGAAATATAGCAAACAAGGCAATCCAAGCGTACGCGTACTTATACCCTCACCCTACACTAAGAAGGAACACACTGCCCTCAGTGTAAATAAATAAGCAAAAACCTGGTTAGTCGGACTCTTTCTCTACATTCGGGGTCATACCCCCTGTGTCAGAATCATCATCAGAGTTGTCCTCCATATCAGAGTCTAGCAGTCGATGATCATCATCTGTCGGCACATCATCATCAAGAGGTTCTTCAAAATTTACCCCCACTCCACACATGGCCCGAGCATGCTCATTAAGCGGGTAGTCATAGTCAAACTGCCGAAGCTCTGTATCAGTCGGCACACGACCCCCATTCATCATAGTAAACCTAGTTATGCCATACAGATGGCAAAAAAAACTCTCATCTCGAGCATGTCTCTCAGTAGTGGTAAGGTTGATGCCTTGAATAGTTTTTGGATCTTTGATTTTTGTGAGATCCACCTTCTTCGGGTTTTGTGGCAACTTATGGTCTGCTGGCTCCTCCTCAATGTGCTCTTTCCTTTAAATTACAGTCAACAAGTTGCTGAAACTGAAGTGGGACTTGTTGTGCACCCTTGGTTTTTGCATCGATGTTCATATAACTACACCAATGTTGATGGGAACATTCGTCATTAGAGCATATACTAAGAAGACTCGATCAGGCGTGACCTTAGTGTATTGTGTCCCAGGAATCAAGTAGGAATTGACTATTCTTAACCATATGCGAGCTTCTTTGTTCAAACAAGCATATGGGTAACTATTGTGACGACCATTATCTTTATGACGAGTCCACCGGGTCATGGACCTTGATCCACACAACGTATGTCTGATGGCTCTGTAGGGAGGTTTGTTGTAGAGCTCCTTGAATGGTGATTGATTCACACTTGGAGTACCCAGGAAAGAGTTGAAGAAATCAGCGTTCAATTGCAAGACTTGCCCTCGAATCTTTACTTCATTTCCCGTAGTCCTTGGGGACCAGTTGGCATAAAACTCTCGAGTCAAATCAAGATTACATTCGCCCATGTATCGGAAGATAAAGTCAAGTTTTAGTGCCATAATCTTTGCCAAAATACGAGGGCAATTCTTTGCTAAACTTTCCTTCTGCATCGACTCCACATGTACATATTTATTCACTTTATTGTTTCTATACCATTCTTTCCCTTCCTCCTCCAGAACCCATTTGATCCCAAAAATGCGTTGAGGTACTTGAAGAGATGAGGAATCAGCCTGGTCCTTTCTTGCCCTTTTTTGACCTTTTTGTGAGGTGGATGATCTCTCCTTTCCCTGTTGTCTTTTCGGAGCCATGTTACCTGAGATCATAATAGGGTCATGTTAGTCTCATTTCATAAAATTCACTATAATCGAAGAAGAAAATAGTGATGGCACCACCCCAAACTTAATTTGTTTGCACAAACTAATTGAGTGAGTGTTGTCGAGTACTCAGACTTCATCGACAAACATTTAGATGGTATGTGCCAACAACATTATTAGTGCAGTCACACTTTCAACCCTTCACTTTACATAACAATTTCTCAGTTTGATATACTGAAGCAGCACACAATGGTCCTGTAATCTTGACTATCATTTCCAACTTTATTTCATTTCAGTAATTCAATCTTTGAACAAGACTACCACATAGAAATCTTATCATGCTATAGCATAAAAACAATTTCACAATCTTATGCTTTTGGTTAACCATGATCATTACATCGATGAACGAGTCACTTACATAGTCAAGCTTACAACTATTAAAATTATGCATTAAACTTCAATAGTTCAACTTCATAATAATAAAAAAATTATGACAGTGAATACCAATCAATATATGCCGGAGTGAAATCAAGATTACCCATGAGAATCCTTTCACGTAATGAGATGTATTTTTCCAAAATCATAACAAACTAACCATACTGTTATCACCAAGCACTACTACAAAATCCAATTAACCATTATGAGCGTAGCAGATGAAACAACTACAGAACATGAAAGAACAACTTACTTGGTGATAAATTCGTGATGAATCGTGAAGTTGAGCCTGCAAGATTAGATGGGAAAAGAGAAGGGCTTGGAGAGGAAAAGGTTATTTGGGCGGCACTTAGGTTTAAGAAAAATTGAGAGTAGAGGATATATTTAAAAGATGAGACATGGGTCGGTTTGATCCATTCAAAAATGGGTTATTAGGCAAAACTTACGTTGATAGGCGGCACCCATGGAATCTCCTAGGCATAAGTAGGCGGCGCCTAACCTATCGCCTATGTTGACATAGGCGGCGCCTAACCTATCACCTATGTTGACATAGGAGGCACCTAACCTATCGCCTATGTGAGGCAGTGAGCATAGGTAATGGCATAGGCGGCGCCTAACCTATCGCCTATGTTGACATAGGCGGAGCCTAACCTATCGCCTATGTTGACATAGGCGGCGCCTAACCTATCGCCTATGTGAGGTAGTGAGCATAGGCAATGGCATAGGCAGCGCCTAACCTATCACTTATGTCGACATAGGTGGGCCTAACCTATCGCCTAACTGAGGAGTGAGCTTAGGCAATGGCATAGGCGGCACCTAACCTATCGCCTATGTTGACATAGGCGGTGCCTAACCTATTGCCTATGTTGACATAGGCGACGCTTAACCTATCGCCTATGTGAGGCAGTAAGCATAGGCAATGGCATAGGCGACGCCTAACCTGTCACCTATGTTGACATAGGTGGCACCTAACCTATCGCCTAACTGAGGCAGTGAGCTTAGGCAATGGTGTAGGCGGCGCCTAACCTATCACCTATGTTGACATAGGGGGCGCCTAACCTATCGCCCCCGCACCCCCATCGAGGTCAGTGGTGGGCTTCGGGATCAGGCCTATCAACCTGATCCCTATGCTACCACCACAGACCTTATTGAAAGTCACAAAATAAAGTCGTACCGCAAAAATTTTTGGGTCGAATCTACATAATTCGAGGCACGACTCTAATGCAAATCATACTTGAGCCTTACACATTTCACCACTCCCACTTACCTGTATTGTTCCATTACTCCTAGACTTACCACCATTGACATGGCTCACTTTCAAATCAAAATTGGGACTAGTCTCCTCCTGTGTACTTCATGCACCTACACTTAATCAAAAACAACAAAAATGATTAGAAGGATGGGTTGCCTCCCACCAAGCGCCTTAATTTTGGTCGTGGCTCGACTCTTCTTTTTGAATTTTTATTTACCAAAAACAAAATCCTAGTAAAATAATGGGTTGCCTCCCATGTAGCGCTTGATTTATTGTCGCGGTATGACACAGTTATCTCAATTATTCAGACTTCATCAAGATATATAGTGGCTATACATTTTATCAAGTCGGTTGGACTGATATATAGCTTCACTCTTTGGCCATTCACCTTAAAGGCACTACCATCATTGTTTTCTAACTCCACTACTCCTGATGAGTAGACTTGGCTGATTCTGAATGGACCAGACCATTTAGACTTCAACTTACCTGGAAACAACTTTAGTCTGGAGTTGAAAAGGAGTACCAAATTGCCTTTCTAAAAGTTTCGTTGGATAATCCTTCGATCATGGTACTTTTTTATCCTTTCCTTGTAAAGATCTGCTCTTTCATATGCATTTAGACAGAATTCATCCATCTCGTTCAGCTGTCCCAATCTCATATTTATAGCATCATCCCTGTTCAGGTTAAGCTGCTTCAGTGCCCATATTGCTTTATGTTCTAGCTCAATTGGCAAGTGACAAGCCTTTCCATAAACTAGTTGGTATGGTGACATCCCAATTGGTGTCTTAAACGTGGTCCTATATGCCCATAAGGAATCATCCATCTTCCTAGACCAATCTTTCCTGCTGGCATTCACAGTCTTAGCAAGGATCAGCTTGATTTCCCGGTTTGAAACCTCCACCTGCCCACTAGTTTGTGGGTGGTACGGTGTAGCTACCTTATGTTGCTTAACCCCATACTTTGCCAATATGAGTCTGAACAACTTGTTGCAGAAATGTGATCGTCCATCACTTATGATGGTATGGGGTACCCCAAAATGAGAGAAGATATTTCTCTTTAAGAATGCCACAACACTCTTACCTTCATTATCAGCTAGAGTGACTGCTTTGACCCATTTGGATACGTAATCCACAGCAACTAAGATATATTTCATCCCAAATAAGCTCATAAATGGGCCCATGAATTCAATACCCCAGACATCGAATAACTCTACTTCAAGCATTTTAGACATGGGCATCTCATGGTGCTTTGAGATAGAACCTTGCCGCTGGCACTGATCACATCTTCTTACAAAATCGTAGGCATCCTTGAATAATGAAGGCTAATAGTAGCCACTTTGCAGTACTTTCTTGGCCATCCGTTCACCTGCATGGTGACCTTTAATTTAGGAAGCATGGCTTGCTTCCATTATTCTAGACACCCCTACATCTGGGATGCACCGCCTAATAATACCATCAGCGCATCGTCAAAAAAGATATGGCTCATCCCAGAAGTAATGTTTCACATCACGCATGAACTTTTTATTTTGATAAAAGGAGAGATTCTCAGGAATCACTTCGCTTACCACGTAGTTAGTGAAATCTGCATACCACGGTAAGTTTTCCACCACAGTTGCTAGAATCTCTTTGTCGGGGAATGGATCATCAATATCAAGGTCGGTCTACACTGTGTGCTCACTCTCAAGTCTAGATAGATGATCACCTACTTGGTTTTCATAACCTTTTCTATCCTTTACCTCGAAATCAAATTCTTGAAGCAGTAGCACCCACCTAATTAGCCTTGGCTTGGCATCCTTCTTTTCCATTAGATATCTTAGAGTCGCATGATCTGTATGAACCACTATCTTGGTTCCCAATAAGTAAGCACGGAACTTCTCGAAAGCATAAACAACCGCAAGAAGCTCTTGTTCAGTAATGGTATAGTTCTTCTGTGCTCCATTCAAGGCCTTGCTTGCATAGTAGATTGGATAAAATAGATTTTCTCTTTTATAACCAAGTACAGCACCCAAGGCTACGCCGCTTGCATCACACATAATTTTAAATGGTAGAGACCAATCGGGTGCTACAGTAATAGGGGCTTCAACTAGCTTCCCTTTGAGGCATTCAAATGCCTTCAAGCAATCTTCACCAAAGTAAAACTTTGCCTCCTTCTCTAAAAGTTTTCATAATAGGTTTGCAATCTTGGAGAAGTCTTTAATAAACCTCCAATAAAAACCAACATGACCGAGAAAACTATGAACCCCCTTCACAGAAATTGGAGGTGGTAGTCTCTCGATAACTTCAATTCCCTTTTCAGAGATTTTATGCCCGAGAAAAATGCCTTCCTTAACCATAAAATGACATTTCTCCCAATTTAGCACCAGATTGAATTCTCCACATCGCTGCAAAACCATACTCAGATTTACCAAGCATGACTCAAATGACTCACCTACAACCGAAAAGTTATCCATAAACACCTCCAAGGTGTCTTTAAACATATTAGAGAAAATAGATATCATACACCGCTGAAAAGTGGCAGGTGCATTACATAGCCCAAATGGCATTCGTTTGAATGCAAAAGTACCATATGGGCATGTAAAAGTGGTTTTCTCCTGATCTTCAGGAGCAATGCAAATCTAGTTATATCCGGAATGACCATCCAAAAAATAGAACCATCCCTTTCCTACCAATCAATCAAGCATTTGATCCATGAATGACATTGGGAATGGTCCTTTAACGTCCACGAGTTTAGCTTCCGGTAATCCATACACACCCTCCACCCTGTGATAGGCCTGAGTAGAATTAGCTCATTCTTCTCATTCGCTACTACTATCAAGCCCTCTTTTTTGGGCACACATTGTACAGGACTCACCTATTTACTGTCTGAGTTGGGTACACCACCCTTGCATCTAGCCACTTGATGATTTCTTTCTTCACCACCTCTTGCATAGGTGGATTTAGACGACGCTGATGCTCAATAGTAGGTACATAATCTTTCTCTAGCTAAATCTTGTGCATACATATGCCAGGAGGGATACCAATGATATCTGCAATAGTCCAACTAATAGCTCTCTTGTACCTCTTCAGAACAGAGATGAGATCCTCTACCTGTTGTTCACCTAAATCAGCAGCAATAATAACCGGCAGTGTATTTCCACTACCTAAGAACACATACCTCAGATGACTGGGTAGCTCTTTCAATTCTAACACCGGTGGCTCTTCAATGGATGGCTTCGCCGGTGGCGAAGGTCGATTCTTAAGGTCAAGGTCCAGCTTCTTGGGGGCATAAGAATACGACCCCATTCCTATCAAAGCACAGACAATTTTTTCATACTCCTTAGCATCCTCACGATCAAAGTTCATAAGCACAGCAGCCAATGGCTCAACAGTAAGCTGCTTCTCTAAAGATAATTCCTTCTTATCCTCATAATAAACATCAACTATAGAGAACATATTCATATCCTTGGGCTGCTTCATTGATTTTCATACATCAAAACATACCACTTTGTCATTCATCTGAAATAAAAGCTCATTTGCTCGTAAATCAATAAGCACACTTCCTGTTGCAAGGAAAGGTCGACCCAAGATTATGGGCACCTTAAAATCCACCTCTCAATCCAAAATAACAAAGTCGGCAGGAAAAATGAAGATAGCAACCTTTACTAATACATCATATAAGATACCAACAGGTCATTTTACCTACCTATCTGCCATTACAAGCCGCATGTTGGTTGGTGTAGGATCCCCCAACCCCAACTATCTATAAATGGCTAGTGGAATCAAATTAATGCTAGCCCCTAAATCACATAAAGCCTTAGTAAAATCTAAAGATCCAACCGTGTAAGGAATAGTGAAAGCACCCAAATTTGCCTTCTTCTGTACCAAAGACCTCGTGGCAATCGCACTGCAATGATGAAAATTATCTGCTGGTTCATAGCTCACTGCCCTTTTCTTTGTCAAAAGGTCCTTCATGAATTTGGCGTACCCTGGAATTTGCTCCAATGCCTCCACCAAAGGCACAGTTATAGTCAGCTGCTTCAGCATGGTCATGAATTTACTGAACCTAGTGTCATCAGCCTTCTTCTTCAGCCTCTGAGGAAAAGATGGTGGTGGATTTGGACGAGTTTTCTCCACTATTTCCTTTTAATTATGCTTCCCATTATCAATCTTTTTAGACTGCTGACATCTAGGTGTAGTATCATGAACGTTCTCATCCTGATTTTCAACTTCTACAGAATCATCACAATCTACTTCAACAACATTCTCCTCCATACTATCAACCACAGGCTTGCCCTTGGATGGATTTTCCAACACCTTACCACTCCTGGTTGTAAAAGCCAAACATGATCCATCTTTCCTTGGATTTTGCACAATGTCACTTGGTAAAGTGCCAGCTTTTCTTTGACTGAATGCCGCCAATAGTTAACTCATTTGTTGTTCCAGCTATTTTATTGAAGTGGAATGCAAGTCAACCAATTGATTCATTGAGGACAAATCATTTTTTACCTCAGCTACTCCCGTGTTGGTTGCCTCCACTCCTTTCAACAGCTTAGCCATCGTGTCCTCCATGGACATCTTCCCAGAGCTAGGTGCAACAGCTTTACGATTTCCAGGAGGGACATACAAACCACTCCTGTCATTCTTATTCTTCCGATTCCCTTGGTCTCGTTCCTTGTATCCGGATTTTTCATAATAGTTCCTACCTTTTTTTCCTTGGCCATTGCCTCAGAAACCCCTCTGATTATTCAAGTAATTTTCTTCCTTCTTAGAATTGGAGTCATCTCTTCCTTGTGATACAACAGATTTGACCTTTTTTGTCTTCCTTGATAATAAATACTTAGTAAGAAGGTCCATCTATATTTTTATGTGAGCCATATCCTGGTCACGTTCCTCTTCTCTTCGCCTCTGTTCTGCCATCATGCCAATAGATACAGTAGAGCTTGCTACCTCAGAATCCCTGGTATGCCAAGCTCCACTCTGCTTTTTCATATGATCCAGCATATTACATGCCTCAATAAAAGTAAGGTCCATGAATGACCCACCCGCAGCATTATCTACCACTGGCTTAGTCACTGAGTTCAAAGCCCTATATAATATTTCCATCAAGTAGACATTGGTCATCTGATGATTTGGGCACCGAGTAAGCGTCTTCTTAAACCTCTCCCAAGTCTCGTGGAGAGCTTCAGTTGAAAGCTGTCTGAAATTGCTTATCTCATCTCTTAATTATGTTCTCTTGGATGGCAAAAAGAATCTTTCTAGGAAAGCGTCTTTCAGTTGCCTCCAATTGGTAATAGAGTCAGGAGTTATCTCGTTTAAACATAGAATTGCCTCTCCAGATAGAGACAATGGAAATATGCACAGTCGAATCGCATTCTGTCCAACCCCTGGATTGTCAAACGATTTGTATGTTGAGATAAAATTAATCAGATGCATATTCGGATCGTTGCCTACAAGTCCACCAAATAACCCTTTGAGTTGCAATAGCTGGATCATGGTGCTAGTGATATTAAACTTGGCTCCAGGTGCCAAGGGCAGAGGAATAATAGCCCCTGTGGCACTAGCTCCATCCAAGTCATCATCATCATCATCAAAAGCAACTTGCACAGCTCGGCGTTCGGGTCTCATCCTAGCTTGATGATTTCTGTTGACATTCCTATTCACTAGTAATTCCACATCATCTGCACGCCTTGGATTTAATAACTCATCATCACCCAGGTCCTTATTATCAAGATTTGGTACCCGACCTAGGTTATCAGCATTCTGTTGATTTACTTGCACAGCTGCCAATACAGTTAATCTAGCTTGCTCCTGTTGAGTAGCTATCCTTTCAGGGTCTCGTTGCGCATCCATTCTGCCAATGAGATGTGGTTCAGTATTTATTGATAATAATGGCTAACCCGATCTCCGTGTATTTCACATGCAATCCACTCAACCTAAACAAAACAAAAACAACAAACAAAAAGTAAAATTTGAGAATCTTTGACCAAAGGGTCTATTAACTGTCACAAACTTAGTTGACAACCGTATTCCCTGGCAACGGTGCCAAAATTTGATGCGCCCAAATTACAACTCTCGTTAGAAAGTGCAAGCGGTCGCTGTCAAATATAGACCCCAACTGGGTTAGGTGTCGAATCCCACAGGGAATACTATGATCACTAAGTATTGCGATTATTGTTAGACTATTGATCGAAGGTTCCAAGGTAAGGGGGTTTCAATTTAGGTGAACAATAATATTATTAGTGTAACGATGAGATGATATGTGTAATAATATTTAATCACAGAGAATGACAAATTAGGGTTATGTCCACCTTGTAGCTTCTACTTCTCTATTAACTATGAGTAATAAGGATTTTATACATGCATGCACTTATAGAGAGATGTATTCTAATTCTAAATCCAAGTGTTTCTCAGCCATCAAGGATTTATTCACCTTAGTTCTCTCAAATCCAAAGTGTACAACCAATCGTACGAACTCTCCAAGAAGTTAATCCTGCTAAGGCATTAACGTGTAAAATAGAGGTTGGAAACCTTATTTTCTTGTCACGCTCTCTTTTCCAAATAGTAACTTTTTTATCGAACAAGTTATTGCTATAATGGCGCATTCCCTATGTTTGCAACCACGAGAATTCAATCAAAATGAAGAGAGTAATGATATAAGTGGATTAACACATCATAAATTCAAAAACACATAGCAATAGAGAGTATACTACAAGGTTTCCATAACCCTACCAAATAAACTTAGCTACTCATGAATAAAACGAAAATCACAATAGAAATATTCATCATACCAAAACTTAGAACGATCTTGGTGGTAAAGATGAATAGCAAAAATAAGAGAAAAGCGCTTCTCTCTCTCTCCGTCCTCAAGCTAAGCCGTTTTCTCTTGTTTTCAAAATAATACAGAATGTGAATAATCCCTAAATATTCAGCCATAAGGCTTTTAATAACATCCTTCTCTAATAAATTGCTACTGCATCCTTAACTATTTAAAAATATTGGGTTTGCCAGGAAAAAAGTTCCCATACATCACATTCAGTCAAAAGCTGCTTTCCTTTTTATGTAAAGTTTTCTTTGCTATCCACAGGTCTCCAAAGTGCTGTAATCTTCCTCATTAGTACCTGAAAAGTATGCTAATCACATAGGTCAGCTCACTTAACTAAAAATAGACTAAAAGTGCAAGAATTATGTATTTTATCCTCAAAACTTAGCTAAAACATGGGTAAGTTATGGTGCTTAGATGTATAAATATGCCCAACATCACTTGGTTCAAAAACACAATTTAACTCGTGACAATATGTTTCTCATTGATAATTTCACAAATAGGTTGAGGGCATGCCATTATCAAAGACAAACTCATCAAATTTTGAGGTTCAACCATGACCCCTCAAATAAATCACCATTCCCGTGCACCCACACATGAAAAATCATAATTAAAACATGCATAATCACAATTTAAACTATAGAAAATAATATTCAGTGATATGTATTCAAAACCCTCAACCTTAGTTTTAAAACCACCATTAATGATTCATGAACAATACTTAAAACATACGTCTTTCGTAAACTAACAATGAGGGAAGAGTTACATGCCTGAATTACAAAGATTCACGGAGAGAAATTGATCCTTATGCCCTTATATAACAACTTTAGAGAAACCCTAGCCAATTTTTCTTGAGACAATTTTGAGAGAGTAAAGAGTATGTTTAATATTTTAAAGTGTGGAATGAATGACCAAAAAGTATTATAGGGATGTGGAGTTTTAAGTGAGAAATGTCCAAAGTGCCCTCAACTAAGAATTGTAAAAAGCTATCCTTGGTTACCAGTCGACCTATTGACTCGTCACCACATCATACAACTTGTAGACTTGATTTTTACCCTAGATAGTGAGTTGGACACCCATACACTGTCCTCCTTACGACTCTATAATCCCCAATTGTGACATGACTATTAGAATCATATAGTTTAGTTGTATCCGAGATAGAACCCATGAGGTTAGACACTGGACAATATATGACTCAACACTACCACTTGTAAGCTATCTTCAGGGCTCTTAGTGAGCCACTCGTACTCAGAGCTAAGCCAAGCCACTACGTTACTGATTTGATTAAGGATCGTCCTAACGACTCATCACTACCCCTAACTACTCGCACCACCTAGTCGTTACCATAACAGAACCCCAACCACTATTCACTAGAAACCTTACGACTAAGGTCACTTGACCCGTAGACACACCATAGACTCGTATGATGAATCGCTACTAGGACAGTGAGATCAGAGCTCAAGAATTATCCAAGGGCTAGAAAATAAGGTGTTTTAACTTAGTACTTTAAAATTAATGAAAGAAGCATAAGTAAAATATTATGGATAAAATTGTAGTACAAGTTAAAAAAAAAGGGAAGAAATCATTGTGCTCGTCAAAAGAGAGGAGGAAAACTTCATATTTACCGTTATATGATTTAAAAAAGGAAAACTTAATAAATAGAGGAAATTTAATTTATTTTTTCTATGCATGATTTTTACGATTTAATAACTTATAATAGTTGATTATGATTATTTAATCTAGGTAATCTTTAACACTTCTAAATTAATTAAAATTTTGCTTTGCATAAAAAATATTCTCTACAATTTTATTTAAGTAATATTTTGGATCAAAATTTATACGAAACAAATACTTATATAGTAGTTGTCTTCTTATTTTAGTTTTGATTCACATCGTTTTCTTATTGTCATTGTAATCACTCTTTTTACCTTTATTTATTTCTTTAGTTCTTAGCTTAAAAACTATATATGAAGAATAACAATCTCTCTTTTGATAATTTATTGTGTTTCTCTTTCAGTTAAAAATTTATAATCGAAAAATTGGACAAGCATGTTGCCGCCAAATAAAGTTGCCAAAATCAAAGGTTTATTGCTATTTTTTTAAAAAAAAAACTTTGTTTAATTGTGACTTAATTTGGATTATGTTAATCACATGGGTATGGAGGTCATGAATTGGGAAAGGAGGTTCAATTTTTTTAATTTATGAATCATATTTTTATAATATCATAGCTTTTACGTACAATTTAACCACTAATAGAATCATATTATTGGTAAGTGAGGCATGTTAATTATTATTTATGTTAAAGAAAACTGTATTACTAATTTATGAGAATAACATAAAAAGGACGGTTATTGAATTTCGGAGAACAAAATAAAATTGAAGTAGAAAAGTTTTGTAGTATAGTCATTTTCAACAATGCCACATTGAGCGTAGTAACTCCTCCACCGAAGGTTGGATTTGATTGAGTTAGTTTTGGTTTGTAAGTAAATGTCTTAGTTGCTCGGAATCGGATGTGGATGTTTGATGTGAGTGTGGATTTAGAAGTTGGATTCTTCAAGATCTAAATTTAAAGATTTGACAATATAGAGTCAGGTACAAATGTAGGTGTAGGAATTTGAGTAAAATTAATTCAAATATCTAATTAAAAAAACATGCCTATAAATATCCAAGATATAGACGCAAAAATTTAACTGATATTTATGTAAGGAGGAGAATCTGAACATTTATATATAAAAAGCCACTATTCAACATTCTTCATCACAAATTTTAGAGTATAAACTTTATGGTGTGGTGCTGTACAAACAAGGTGATAAAAAATTCACTAAAATTAAAAGGCATTAAGGTATTATTATCTTAATTAATTTTTTGATAATATTATTTTTTTTTCTCTAGGAATATTTCGTTTATCATCTTATGTCCATGTGATTGATAAGGTTTCAATATTGTGTCCAAGTTTTTTTTTTGACATAAGTTTTGTAAGCATAGGGGCGGATATACGATAGCAAGTGGGGGTTCCCTAGAATCCCCACTCGCTACCGTAAGTCTAATAATTACATTTGAAAAGTTTTCAATAGGTTTAAATATTAACAGGTGAGAACCCATAACTAAAAAATTGGGTGACTTAGTGGTAGGAGGGGTACCCTTGAGACACATGCATTGTTGTTGGTATTCATGAGTTCGAACCCCTTTGGAGATCCCTTTTTTCTATTTAATTTTTTTCATCTTTATTTATTTTATTGGAAACCCACAAGTTTGGAGTCCTGGATCTGCCTCTGTGTAAGCAAGCATTGTTACTATAGTTAGATATCTTTTATAAAATTTTATAATCCACTATATTTTAAGTATATTATTATTTAGCTTTTTGATTATACAATGTTGCTTTCTTTGCATATTCATGACTACTACATGAAAAGTTGGATATTAGAGTAGGGAAAAAGTATTTTTTTAGCTGCAAATTCGATAAAATTTGATGATATAAAATTCTAAAGTCATTTAATAATTTGTATTTATATTATACAAATTCATTTGATATATAATTAATTATTGTAACTTTTTTGTCCTTCACTAAAAGATCCTATAATAAAAAAAAAATCATTTTTTATTTCTCTCAATTTATTATTAATACATGGGAAGTTTACATTTATCGAATTTCTTGGATTGGCTATATTTTGTAGGTTTTAAGAGTCTATTTTAGGTGTTGTAGGTTTAGAAGTATTTTATGGATCAAAAAGATATATTTCTATTGTAGGTTTAGAAGTCTTTTCGATGTCATGGAATAATAATCAATAAAGTATATTTATAATTCCATTATTTTAGTTTTTGAAAAGAAGAAAGAGGAGAAGTTGGAAATTACAAATATAATCGGTCATTGAAAGACAATAACCAAAGAATAATTTGATTGGACTTTAACTGAAAACGATCGGTTTGCATTCATTATCATCACACTTTTTTGTTTTTTTTTTACTTCTTTTAGTTGATAAATTGAAAGATTATATTTATCATTTTAGTTTTTGTTTTTTCATACATAATAGCTAATTTATAAGATAAATAATTTTGTTATATGTATATATTTATATATGTTCGAGTATGCATTCATCTTTAAATTAAAGTAAATTCTATGTCACTAAAGTGCATCAAGTTTGAAAGATTTCTTAATTACCTCAACTTACGAGTGGTTACTTTTTGTATGTTTTGATTTTTATTTTATAGCGTAGAGAATGATGTAGTAGTGAAGCTGGAATCACAGGAGGTATGTAAGAGGGATAGTTTCAAGTATCTCGGGTCCGTGATCCAGAGTAACGGTAAGATTGACGAGGATGTCTCGCACCGTATTGGGGCGGGATGGATGAAGTGGAAGCTCGCGTCGGGGGTGTTGTGTGATAAGAAGGTGCCGCCCAAGCTGAAAGGCAAATTCTACAGGGTGGTAGTCCGTCCGGCCATGTTGTATGGAGCGGAGTGTTGGCCAGTTAAGAACTCCCACATCCAAAAAATGAAGGTGGCAGAAATGCGGATGTTGTGCTGGATGTGTGGGCTGACTAGAGGGGATAGAGTTCAGAATGAGACTATTCGGGAGAAGTTTGGTGTGACTCCAGTGGAGTGCAAGATGCGGGAAGCTCGATTGAGATGGTTCGGACACGTGAAGAGGAGGGGCATGGATGCCCCGGTTCGTAGGTATGAGAGGCTAGCATTGGATGGTTTTAGGCGGGGTAGGGGTAGGCCGAAGAAGTACTGGGGTGAGGTGATTAGGTGGGACATGGAGCAGTTACAGCTCACCGAGGACATGACCCTAGATAGGAAGGTCTGGAGGACGCGAATTAAGGCAGAAGAGTAAGGCCGGTTTGGGTCGCTAGTGTAGGGAATTACTTGGTGAGGGTTTTATTCTTGTTATGATTCCGTGTTCCATGTTTTATTACGAATTTGTGTGCTTTCCTCTGTTTTCTAATACTTATGGGTGCCGTATTTATGTTATGTAATATAGTTCTGTGCTTTACTATGAGTTTGTGTGGTATCTCGTGACTTGAGCCGGGGGTCTATCGAAAACAGCCTTTCTACTTCTTTAGAGGTAGAGGTATGGACTGCGTACATCTTACCCCCCCCCCCCCAGACCCCACTAGGTGGGAATACACTGGGTTTGTTGTAGCGTAGAGAAATTCTAATATATATATATACGTAGGCCTAGTGATGTGATGCTTTCTAAGGCCTAGAATTCATTTTTTTTTTTAGATTTCTAGAGCTTTTTCTCTAGTTTTAAAAGACTAAAAACTCACTTTTTTAAATTTACATTATATTAAAGACATTCATATTTAATTCCTTTCATCATCAATGCTCTTAATCCCATCACTAATATTAGTTATATTAGTTTCTTAAATCTCTTTTTTTTTTACTTGTCAACTTCATTGTTTCATAATAAGAAGAACCAAACATCACTCACTAAATTTTCTTAATTAGGTCACTTCAAACCTTTACTTTTTCCTCCAAAATTGTTATAGAGGAAATTAAATCCTTATAAATCTTACTAACTGAAAACAAATTGCCTGACACCGAGGATTGAATCTGTTTGTTGTGGTTGGTTTCAGTTGATGTGTATTTTTATTTCTGATTTCTAATATACTTCTTCCCCTGCAAGGTCATCAAAGATTTAGAGAATTATCAATCCACTTTTGATGCTACTGTTGGAAAATATGTGCCAAGAACACAAAATATACGAAGAAGAATGCAAAGATGAAATCTTGACAATATAAATAACAACACAAGATTTGAGGTTTGAAATACGCGTGAAATGCTTTTATAAAAATAATATTTACTCCCTCTCCTTTGAGAGATTTCTATGGAATGACAAGCCTGTGGATTTCTGCACCAAGAAATAGCTTTAGTGGAATGACAAGCCTGTGGATTTCTGCACCAAGAAATAGCTTTAGTGGAATGACAAGCCTATAGATTTCTGTACCAAGAAAATAGTGAAGAAAATTCTATTGGAAAGCAAGAACTTGAACTTGATCTTTTAGGGAAGAAAAGAACTCTTTGAAGAATGTTGTAAGGTAAGTACTCTATGAAAAGATTCTCTATAAACACTTTCTACAAAAGATATATTAGATCAGAAGAGGTTGAGATTAAAAGAATTGGTAGAAACTAAAGAATGAAAAGACGCAACTGTTCATGAAAAAATATTTTTTTATCCACAAAATACCTCTTCATTAAAAAGGAATTAATACTTATAATTATTAATTTAATTCAAATAAAATATCCAACAATTTCTCACTTAGTTAAATATAAATTAGGACAGAAAGATCAAGTTATGTTTATACATAGAGTAATGTATCTTTTAATTTGAACAGTACCTTAGTACAATGCCATAAGATGAAATCAATCTTTAACGTATTAAAATAGCATTGAATGTGTTATTCCTTGAGATAACATTGGACAAACTAAACACATAAATATTTAATTCCTACTTTCTACTCAAATGTGCTTAGAACTTTTATGGACATGTGTTTTCCAAAATTCATGAACATTTACGAGAGAAACTCTAACTCCCAATCAAAGCGGAACCATTTCTATGTTTATATAGGTGAAGTTTTTTTAGTATCTTTGAGATTCGGGGATGCTTGGCATGGTTCCTGAGGCGATCGAGAATGAGTTGTGTGAATTCATGGTCATAAGATTCTTGAGAAGCCTTTTAGTTAAATTTGATCAACACTTATTATTTTTAGTGTCGGATGGTAAAACAGGCTACGCTAGCACATCTGGAATATCAAATTTAGGTTAGTTGTGGGGTTGGTTCAATTTTGGGATTGTTATATCTCATTTAGATCCTCATTTGAACAATAGTAAAATAGAGTCCCGTGGGTTAATTTTATAAAAATGACCTTTTATTAAAAGACTGGTGATGTTATTGAATCCAGAGTATCGAAATTAGCCTAGTAAAATACATGGTTTATCTCAGTGAGATTTTGATCAAATCTCGAGGGTCGGTTGAAGCTTGGTGGCCTTACACCAAAATCAGCATCAATTGATATCTGGTACAACAGCTTTAGCAGCCCAATATTGCTTGAGCATCCAGGCATCACTTAAGCAGTATGAGTCATGTTACCTCTTTATCGATATTCGCGTAAGTGGACACTTAGCCACTTAAGCGACAACCGTTGTATATAACTCCCGCCCCCTTCTTAATTTTTCCTTTATTTTGGACCTTCATGCTTCAAAAAAGATAATTTTCAAGGGTTTCAAAGTTGATTTTTGTGTGGGTAAATTCTAAACTCATAATGTCACTATTTACCATTGATTTTATCTTCAAAAATACCTTTAAATCATGATTTCAAAATGAAAAAATTAGAATTTTTATCGATAAAGTTCAAAAAAGGGATTTCTTTATTTAAACCTCGATTGTTTACCCATTTTTGTGTGGGTTTGTCCTGTAGTCTCCTATAACCTTGGGAAATGTGTTTTTAAAATAAAATTTTAGTTTTATCTTTTTCATTTCAAATCCATTTTTCAAACCCATTTTGACCCCGATCCAAATATGGGCAAGATAGGTGTTTTTGGCTTTATTTTAATGCATAATTGTTATATTTGTATGTTATAGCTAGTGTTGAGGTCAGTCGTGAGGGAAAAAATCCATGTTGAAGCACTTTAGATTGAAATTTTGTCTTGTCGAGGTAGGTTATGACTTAACTTCTTTTAGATTGAGTCGAGTAGTTAATGCATAAGTAAAGCATGCTATGAGATGGGAAAATTAACAATGGAGTTTATATTTTGAGATTATTTATATTGTTGTGTGCCTATGTGTGGGCTTAGCTATTATTGTTGTTGACTTGTGGTATCTGATATTGTGTGTTGCCCATGTAGGGGCTTTATTTGACACCATTGACCTAATTTGTGCGTCTAACTGCTTTTATTCTAGATATGATGCCCGTGCGAGGTCTTATTTTGCTAATTTCGGCCTTATTTGAGCATTAATTGCTTTTATCTTGATAAAATACTCAAGTTAGGGGTTGATATGATATGAATTCTATCTTGTATGCATATTTATTCTGATGGTGCCAAATTAGAGTTGAAAATCATGAAAAATGGACATATTGAGTTGATTTTTGGGCTCATTTATATATGTGTTTCATGTTGGATGGATTAGATATCATCATTTGAGTTGATTGTGAGCATTACATCCTCATTCCATACATATACATTTATGAGACACTGGTATCATTGTAAAACTCCATTTTTGAAGGAAAATGAGATACCTTTATGAAAATCCTCTCCTTGAACATGAGCTGAAGAGAAGAGTTGAGATTGAGGTATGAGCTACGGTATATTGATTGAGAACCACCCATAGGTCCTGCCTTGTAGCTATGAGCTCAATTGGTGTATAGGGAAGGTCATGGGATCACTTTCACCCTTCATTATTTCCACATTATATTGCATATACGTCTTTGTTTTTCTTAGTTTCTTTGAATTGTGTGTGGTTTTCGTGTATTTACTTCTTTATATTTGTGTTGTTTCTATTTTTGTATACTTATATATGTTAGAACTATTAGTGGAGACAATGTTGTTTCTCATTGCACATTTTACTTGTCTTATTTTCTACTTTCCCAGTCGACCTATAGTACCTATTGAGTACAAGTGGACTGTAATCATGTAACAACCCAGAAGTACACCTGGACGACGCACGGTGCTCAAGACTATGAATAGTCCAAGTTAACCCTCTAAGCCAACTTAACTTGAAACTCATGAGAAAAGTAAACTGACACATAAAACCTGAAGATAACTGAAGTAATATATTAAATGAAAGCATTTAACTTGGAAATTTTAAAAAACAAACACTTTTGAATCTAAAATAGAAAACAGTCGGACAAGCCTCTACTTCTAACTAGAGATCCACTGGAATAGACCCCAGCTGACCCAAACTTAACAGAAATCAAATAACTGAAACACATCATAAACATAAAAGTTTGATAAACTGGGTCCTCAAACTATGAGGACTAACCAAAATTCAGGATGTAGGTGATGATGCTTGTAGTGAATTGTGTTGCTGGAATTAAGTACCGGAACATACATTATAAGACCACGTAGCACATAGACATATATGTGGGTCAGAACTTCTAGAATGTACTGACTATGTGGGCGTGAATTCATAAGTAAAATAATAACTTAATATACTCATATACTTTCAAATAATGTATTCTAAGTGCAAATGACTCATCTTGAGCTTGGATATTCAAAGACTGCAAAATTATAAAACATGGGTAATGGAGCATATGTATAAACTTTGTGAGCCATAACACTTAGTTCTAAAAGCGTTACTTTTATTCTTTCTTAGGGATGTTCTTCTAACCGACATAAACCATGTGAGCTATCATGGAGTCCAATGTCTTACCCACGTTGGGGAGAGCTGTTCTACCTTACTATTGGAATAGAACCTTAATCTTAGAGATCACTATACTTAACCCATATTGGGACTTAAACCTACGGTGACACGTAGTTCTGGGGTATGTGACCTCGGACTCATACCCAAATAGGTGCTAAATACTACTCCCATGTTACTTATATGATCATACTTTAGGAAATCCACCTTAAAATAGTGTAAGGGTTACTATACTAGGAACCAATTATGCTTTTCTTTGCTTTAAATCATAAGTAAGGTAAGCAATGTGGATTTCAAGCCTTGTTATTGAATTAAAAGATCAACCTTTCTTGTAAACTTAGTGCTTAATCATATGTCTTAAATCTTATGCTTTCTTTCATATAATTATAATACGATATTAGGCTTAAAACTCAATAGGAACTCCACAATCGATGTTTCAAATCAAACTCATGGTAGTTCAAATCATAATAGAGAATTCTTCAAGTCAAAACATAAATAGATGATAAAAAATATGCACTTTAATACTTAGATCACATAGTAATTCCTTAAACTCAAAACAAAGTAATGTGGGCATGAACCCTGATTGCTAATCATATAACTTCAGCTTTTATACAAGTTTTGGGCACAAGGATGGGAAAATGTCCTTGTTCATAAATCCCACAAACCTCAATGACTAGATTCTTGAAGATTGATTGAACTTGGAATCTTGAACCTTTGGATTCTTGGAAAAAGGATCTTGGATTTTGTTCTTGGGAAGAAGGAGGGTTTAACTGAGTAATTTTGTAAGAAAGGGGCAAATAATGCCCCTATGGATGCCCCAAATCTTATTACGGACGACTTGGGTTGGGGAAAAGACTAGATTGCCCCTTGATCACTTAATTAAGAAGATGGACAAAAGGGAACCAAAGCTCCTTATCACTTATTCTGAGGGGCTCTCTATCTCCGCTATCCAAGCACATCCTAATCCCCGCCTGAAAATCCCAAAACTCTCCCAAGACATACCTTAACCTCTCTAGACATGAATCAACTCAAAAACCAATGTCTTAGGGTCGGGAAGGATAACATAATAAACTATAAAGTCTTAGGGGTCTTGAAATGACTAAGTTCCCAACACTTACTGAAAATTTCAAGCGTTGGACCCCTTAAGAATGCAACAATGACTAAACTAGGCTTAGAATCTTACGGGGTATTTCAATTCTCCCCCTTGGAACCATTTGTCTTCGAATGAGACTGATGAAGTTGAGTTATTACTGAGAATGAGAGTCTATACTGAACACTAATAAGTTGAAACATGATCAAATATCTAGGTCTGAAACATGGCAGATACTACATGGGTTGAACTAACTTCATGGGTGTATGTGTAAAGAGATTAGTTGCATAGCTGATATAGAAGGCGAAAAGAGTTAATCTAAGGAAAACCGTTACCTCAAGTTGAGTCTGAATTTGTGGAGAAAAGGTGAGGATACTGGGCTCATATATCTGTTTTTGCTTCCCAAGTAGTTATCTCTACGGACTGATTCCTCTATAGCACCTTAACCAAAAAATTTCTTTATTCCTTAGCCTACGAATCTGATGATAAAGGATCTCGACTGGCACTTCTTCATAGGAAAGGATGTCCTTAACATCTACACTTTCTAGAGGAACAACAGAAGTCAAATCACCAATGCATTTCTTTAACAAAGAAACATGGAATGCCGGATGTACTGATGCAAAATCTGCAGGCAACTCAAGCTCATAAGCTACCTTTCTATAACGGTTCAAGATTATATAGGGGCCAACATAGCGGGGACTGAGCTTTCCCTTCTAGCCAAATCTCTTCACTCCCTTTATAGGTGAAATTTTCAAATAAACTAAATCACCAACCTCAAACTCAAGATCCCTTCTCCTTGCATCTGCATAAGATTTCTGATATTTTTGGCTATTTTCAGCCTCTCCCAAATTTATTGAACCTTTTCCATAGCCTTAAACACCACATTGGGTCCTATCAAAGCTGTCTCACCTAATTCAAACCAACCAATAGATGGTCTATATCTCCTCCCATAGAGAGCTTTAAAAGGATCCATCTGAATACTCGAGTGATAACTATTGTTGTAAGAAAACTCAATCAAAGGTAAGTGGTCCTCCTAACTACCTTTAAAATCAATAACGCAAACCGTCATTATATCCTCTAAAGTCTGAATGGTCCTCCCAAACTAACTCCTTCTTATTATTCTCAACATTGGCAACACTACCCATAGACAATCTACAAAAGGCATCTACCACTACATTTGAGATGCCCTAAAATTTGATCATGTATTATGGTCACCTCAAGCCCAACTTGGACAAGAGGTTTCCTTGATAACCCCAACCTAACCCTCTAACAAACCAAAAGTGTCAGATGGATTTCGACTATATAATAAAGATGGCAAAACACATAACTAATAGTCAAACTTAGAAAATATCTCATATTTCATTAATGTCAACATTCTAACCAATAAACCCAAGTCCACAGTCATCCATAATACCATTATACAAATCCGATGTCTATAAATGTATATGTCTGTACATTCCCCCGACCATAGCCAAAACCAAAACTAAGTCAAGTCTATAACATACAGCTAAGACCATGAAATGAAAGACTTACGAAGTATGGAATCTCACCACTTTAATGTAAAATATCATGAACCTCCCAAACACTTGTCACTATACAGGAATAGAAGAAGAAGCTTCGACCCCTATGTTGCATGGGGACATAGCGTCCGAAAATGGTAAGTGGTTGAAGTGCTAGCATGTACCTCAAGGATAAAATAGCATTTTCATTTAAAGCCAATTCATTACATCATATTCAACAACATTTATATACATAATCATATAAGTTCATAATGTGTCACAAGGAAACAAGACTTAGCGAATATTCTCAACATACTCATTCACATGTCATGAGGTGGAGGACTCTGACCTTCCACACTTATAGATTCAAACATTACTCATTAGATGAAGGACTTTAACCACACTTACACATTCTCATTAGACAAGGGACTTTAGCCACACAAGCATATCCACAAAGTAAGGGACTTTAACCACACACATACATTCTCATTAGACAAGGGACTTTAACCACACACTCATATTCATAAAGCAAGGGACCACACATATACATCTCCATTAGGCAGGGGACTCTAACCTCATGCCCGATCACAATGCATGGGGCTCTATCCCCTTACATATTTTATTTCGCAAGGGACTCTAACCATAAGCCACATTACATAAGGGACTCTAACCCCAAGCCATTTTATTCGGTAAGGTACTTTGACCTCAAGATATCTCTTCAATAAAGGGACTATAACCTCAAGCACTTTCATTAGGCAAGGGACTCTAACCTCAAGCTATCACGATTGTCATTAGTCAGCATTGGGATCTTAAACCTTTGTCCATACACCAATGTCTATTCAATACCACACATAGGGACTTCAACCCATCTATCAATCAAACACTTCAATAGGCCAATGCCTCAAATTCAATTCATCATTCAATTAAATTAATAGCCATCAAGACCCTTACAACCTATTCATTCCTCATTAATAATCCCACACCACATCTTAGTTCAAGCATAATTCAATTTCATATTTGGGGACTTTGACCATTTTTTAACCATTGCATCAGTAAGATCATAATTCAACAAATTACATGGCTAATAACATCATTACAATATGACTCATTCACCATTCATATTCATCAGGCCATTGCCTCAGTTCAAAACATTGTCAACATGTAACTAGACATTTCACTTAGACATTTTTACAAACACCTTATGTGCATGCCTTTATCAAGGACACATTCATTGTAGAATTCATCAATGTTAGGGCTAATCAAAGCTCATGGGTTAAGCAACATACAACAAGAATTCACATAAATAAACCATCACCAATAATATGCATACACACAATTCTAAGCAAGAATCAACATTATTCATCATTAGGCAACAAAACCCTTATCGTTTGATTTTAAAATCACCATTTACAATTATTAATACATATGTGAAATACATGGTTTTTGAGTTATTATACATGGGAAAGAGTTTCATGCCTTAGACAACTTGATTCACCCAATAAGATTGACTTCACTTTGCTCCTAGATGGATACCCTTACTAGCCTCCAATTGTTCACAAATTATGTTTGAGAGAGAGTATTGGATGTTTGATCCACTCAAAGTGTGTTTAAGGAGGCCATACACATTTATATAGTGAGTGGACTTAGGGCTTTGAGGGTGGTAAATGACCATAAGGTCCTCACTAAAATCTGGAAAATGACCGTCCAGGTGGGTACGACTCACTTAAGTCAATAGTACCCTAGTGTACGAGTGGTACCCTAGAGTACGAGTGGTACCCTAACTCGTACCCTAGGCTTCTCCTAAGTAATCTATACTCATTAGGGTACGAATACACGTCCTTGAATCATACCCAAAGGGTACGACTCATGCCCTAAATATTACAAAACACTCTTACAAAAAATAGTCCTACTTCAAGTTCAAGACACCACTCTATACGACTATGTTGGGTATGACTCATACCTTAGTGTACGATTGGGAGGGCTAACTCATACCTAAGATTGTGAATAACCCCATACACTGCCTAGATGCGATAGGAGGGTCACCAACACGTATCCAATGAGTACACATAGTACCCTTAGTCGTACCAACTCCAGAGACACCAAATAAGGGAAATTTTCTAATGTTTCAAAGCCTAGGGGTTTCAATCCTCCCCCACTTGGATCATTCTTTCTCGAATGACGGGTAAGATAAGAATAAACATAAGTTAATACATCATCACACATCAAAACAACCTTAAAACAAGTTAGAAACAAGTATACAACAAGAATATAACACACATTACAATTATTATCAATTTAACCCTTCATTTCATTGACTTTGGGACTCAAACCCATTACTTATCAAAACATTCACTTATTTTACAACTTAGGGGCTTTGACCCATCGACTTATCAAAGATGCTTTCTCAATTCAAAGACTAGGGACTTGAACCCATCATCTATCATGGCCATGAATCAACTCAAGGTATTAGGGACTTAAACCCATTGTTTGATGAAGACACAATCAATTCAAAGCATAGGGAAATTGAACCCAAAGTCTAGCAAGACATAAATTAATTCAAAGTTTGGGGACTTCAACCCATTGTATAGATAAGACATAACTCAAGGTAAGAAGATTAACACATACCTTAATCACGAGTTTTCAAAATGGGAAACAAAATGCGGATACTTTGACTTTATGTCCTCTTTCGCTCCCCAAGTAGCTTCCTCGGTCTTTGGTTCCTTCATAGAACCTTCATTGAAGCCACATCTTTCATTTGCAATGACAAACATGCCAATCTAAGATCTTCATGGGGACCTCCTCATACGAAAAAGAGTCTGAAATACTAACATCCTCCAAGGGAACCACCAATGAAGGATCACACACACATTTCCTCAACATAGAGACGTGGAAAATCGAGTGAATGGAGTCCATACTAGAAGGAAACTCCAACTCATAGGCAACATTTCCAACCCTTTTCATAATCAAGTAGGGACCAACATACTGGGAACTAAGTTTTCCCTTCTACTCGAAATGCATTACTCCCTTCATGGGAGATACTTTCAAGAACACCCAATCGCAAACACTAAGCTCCAAGTCCCTACACCTCACATCCGCATAGGACTTTTGGAAACTTTGAGTCATTTTTAATCTATCACAAATCACCTTCACCTTATCTAAGGCTTGGTTAACTAAATTAGGGCAAAGTAACTTACCCTCGCCAATTTCGTACCATCCAATAAGAGATAAACACCTGCTACCATACAATGCCTCAAAAGGTCCCATGTCAATGCTAGAGTGGTAACTATTATTATAGGAGAAAGGGAATTGGTCATACTAAGTACCACCATGATCAATAACACAAGCTCACAATATGTCCTCCAATGTTTGGATGGTCCTCTCCGCTTGTCCATCCATCTATGGTTGGAAAGCGGTACTAAGGCACACTATAGTACCCAAACCTTTTTGGAGTGACTTCCAAAAGTGAGACAAAAATAGAGGACTACGATCTGAGATAATAGAAACTGGAGCACCGTGCAACTTCACGATCTCCACAGGATACAACTTAGCATAATCTTTTGCCAAACAGTTAGTCCTTATAGGTAAGAAGTGAGCAGACTTGATCATCCTATCAATAATGACCCAAATAGAATCACATTAATTCCGATATCGGGGATGACCATTAACGAAATCTATATTAATCGTTTCCAACTTCTATTCGGGCAAAGAAATCTCTTGATACATGTCTCCTGGCCTCATATGCTCAACTTTTACTTGTTGGCACACCATATACTTGGCCATATAACTAGCCACATCTCATTTCATATTACCCCACTAATAGAACTCTCTAAGATTATGATACATAATGGTAGAATCGGGATGTATAGCATTTCGAAATTTATGATCCTCGGCCATAATCCTTTCCCTGAATCCATCGATGTTAGGAATGCATAACATACATTGGTACCTCAAGATACCATCACCACCAATTGCAAAGTCAACAACCTTTTATTGACCCATATTACTCTTGATCCTCATCAATTTGGGATCCAACACTTGTTTTTCCTTTATCTCAACAAGAAGAGACGATTGAGATATCAGATGCACATACACATCACCATTCTTGGAGTCCGTAAGTCAAACTCCAAGATTAGCTAAGCGGTGAATATCCTTCACCAATTCCTACTAATTCTTAAATATATGGGCCAAACTTTCTATAGATAATCTACTAAGAGCATCGGCGATGAAATTACCCTTACCCTGATGATAATGAAGACTCATATCATAATTTTTTAACAACTCAAGCCACCTTCTTTGTCTGAGATTCAACTCCTTTTAGGTAAACACATAATGATGGCTCTTATGATAAAAAAAAGATGTCTACATGAACACCATAGAGATAATGCCGCCAAATATTCAAGGCAAATACAACAACTAGAAATTCTAAGTGATGAGTAGGGTAGTTCTTCTCATGAACTTTCTATTACCTAGAAGCACAGGCCACCACCCGACCATGTTGCATCAACATGCAACTAGCCCAATGCGAGAAATATTACAATATACTGCAAAACCATCATCACTCTCAGGTGAGGTCAAAACCAGAAACAAAGTCAATTTATCTTTCAACTTCTCAAAACTACCCTCACATACATCTGACCACAAGAACTTGACCTTTTTATCGGTTAATTTAGTCAATAGGGCATCTATGGTTGAAAAACTCTCCACAAACCTCCTATTGTAACTGGTTAGACCCAAGAAGCTCCGAATATCAATTAGAGTTGTAGGTCTAGGCCACTTTGTAACTGCCGTAACCTTTTGAGGGTCTACCATGACCCCTTCACTAGAGATAAGATGACCAAGAAAGGTCACAACTTTCAACCAAATCTCACGCTTAGAGAACTTGGCATACAAATGATGATCCTTCAAAGTTTGTAATAGGCACGGAGATGATCGACATGATCCACCTCACTCTTAGAATAGAACAAGATATCATCAATGAAGACAATGATAAACATGTCCAAAAATGGACGGAAGGCCCTATCATAAAGTCTATGAATACTGCCAGGGCATTGGTCAACCCAAAGGACATAACTAGAAACTTAAAGTGACTGTACTGGGATCTAAAATCAGTCTTAGGGATATCTACATCCCTAATCTTAAGTAAGTGATAACCCGAGCTAAGATCAATCTAAAAGAAACACTTCATACCTTGAAATTGATCAAACAAATCTTGGATCTTATGAAGACTATACTTATTTTTTATAGTCACCTTATTCAATTGACGATAATCAATGCACATATTAATGAAACCATCCTTCTTGTGCACAAAAAACATGGGGCACCCCATGGAGACACACTAGAATAGATGAAACCTTTATCTAAGAGATATTTTAATTGATCTTTTAGTTTCTCCGGAGCCATTTTCTAAGTTTGGATAGAAATCGAATGAGTATCCAGGATAATATCAATCCCAAAATCAATTTCTCTATCGGGGGAAATACCAGGAAGATCATCAAAGAAAACCTCAGGATACTTATTAACCACGGTCATGGATTCTAAAGAATGACCATCTGAGTTAGAATCTTTGATTCAGACTAAATGATACAAACACCTTTTTGAGATCAACTTTTGGGCCTTTAGATACGAAATGAACCTTCTCTTAGGCACTAACGAACCGCCTTCCCATATAATGACTGGCTCATTAGGGAATTTAAACAAGACACTACGGGTCCAAAAATCTTAGGAAGCATAACACAAATGGAAACAATCCTTCCCCAGAATGATATCAAAATCAACCATGTCCAACTCTATAAAATCTACGAGAGTATCTCTACTACTAACTGATACCACACACCCCCTATAGACCCCTTTAACAATCACAGAGTCTCCTACTGTGGTAGAAATTAAGAAAGGAACTGACAAAATCTTAGGACCAAAATCAAGATGTACAGCCATATACAGAGGCACATAATTTAAAGTAGACCCTGGATCAAGAAAGCTAAACACATCATGAAAAAAAAGTTTCAGTATACCCGAGACCATATCGGGAGACGCCTCAGAGTCCTGGTAAGTAGCAAGTGCATACAAGTGGTTTTGGCTAGCACCGATGCCAGAAATAAAAGCAGAAGCAGAAATAGCATCTTTCGATATTAGAGTAGATGAAGTAGCAATAGGAGCCCTATTGGCCCAAGAAGATGCAAAAGAGGGGAACTCACGTTGCATGTGCCCAATTTGATCACAACTAAAACATTTGTTTCTCCCCTTCTCATATTGACCATAGAATCTACAAGAAGAGCAAGGTGGAGCCGACTGAGGACCACTAGCCTAGAATTGGGCACCCTATACTTGGAACCTACCACTAAACTGAGATCAACGATCACCCGATGATTTTGGGTAAAGAGAGTGAGCACTAGCTGAGGAGAAAGAACCTAAACTCCCCCACTTCTTTCATGGCCAACTATGCTCAAAAGACCTAAACTTCTTCTTTTCCTTTTACTAAACTCAACTTGCTTCTTTTTCTCTTCTTCCACTTGTTTCATATGTACGATCGGCATAGAGATGTCCATATTTTCAATCGAAAAATTTGCCTTACTCTCAAGGACTAACTCACTGGATAATTCGAAGACAAACCTACGTATCCTAGCTCTCAGCTAGAGACCATCTCGGGAGCATACCTTGAAAATTGATGGAATTTCAAGGCATACTCTTGAATAGACATCCTCTCTTGCTTTAAGTTCACAAAATCTTCCGTCTTTGCTTTCCTTAACTCTTGAGGAAAGAAGCAGTCTAATAAAGCCTCGGAGAAATCCTCCCATATGGCGGAATGAGCATCAATACCCCTAGACAACTATCATACTTTGTACCATTGGTACTCTATATATTTCAATTGGTAGGAAGCAAACTTAATGGCCTAAACCTCCAAAGCATGCATGATTCACATAATCTTTTCCATTTCATCTACAACACCTTGAGGATCCTCCTCAAACTTTGTACCCATAAAAATATGAGGGCTCAACCTCGTAAATTGGCCAATTTTTGTGGAAACATAGTATCCGGAGACAGTTAACGGTTGGTGAACTAGCATGTAACTCTAGGATAAGTATAAAATAGTATTATCATTTAAATCCAAGTCATTACATCATATTCAACCACATTTATATACATAATCATATAAGTTCATAATGTGTCATAAGGAAACAAGACTTAGAGAATATTTTCAACATACTCATTCACATGTCATGAGGTAGAGGACTCCAACCTTCCACACTTAAAGATTCAAACATTACTCATTAGACTAAGGACTTTAACCACACTTACACATTATCATTAGACAAGGGACTTTAACCACACACTCATATTCACAAAGTAAGGGACTTTAACCACACATATACATTCTCATTAGACAAAGAACTTTAACCACACACTCATATTCATAAAGCAAGGGACTTTAACCATACATATATATCTTCGTTAGGCAAGGTAATTTAACCTCATGCTCGGTCACTATACATGGGGCTCTATCCCCTTACCTATTTTATTTGGCAAGGGACTCTAACCTCAAGCCATATTACATAGGGGACTCTAACCCCAAGCCATTTCTTTCGGTGAGGTACTTTGACATCAAGAGATCTCTTCAAGAAAAGGACTTTAACCTCAAGCACTTTCATTAGGCGAGGGACTCTAACCTCAAGCCGTTACGATTGTCATTAGTCGACATTAGGACTTTACCCTTTTGTCCAATACACCAATGTCTATTTAATATTGGTTAGGGTACAACTACACACCCTTGAATATACCCAAGGGGTAAGACTCATGCCCTAAACCATACTTAACACTCTTACAAAAAATAGTCCACTTCAAGTTCAAGACACCACTCTACACGACTAAGTTGGGTATGACTCATACCTTAGTGTATGATTAAAAGGGCTAACTCGTACCTAGGATAGTGAATAACCCCCCACATAGCCTAGGGTACAATAGGGCAGTCACAAACTCATATCCAAAGGGTACAAGTGTTACACTTAGTCATACCAAGTCTAAAGACACCAAATGAGGGAAATGTTATAATGCCTCAAAGACTAGGTGTTTCAACATTGGCCTTGCCCGGATGATACAACACACTCAAATTGTAGTCTTTAAACAACTCAAGCTATCTCCTCTGACAAAGATTTAGGTTTTTTTGCATGAATACATACTATAAACGCTTTTGATCCATGAATACATCAACATGAACACCATAAATATAATGCCTCCAAATTTTCAAGGCAAAGACAACAGTTGCCAACTCAAGATAATGGGTCAGATGATTTCTTTCATGGGGTTTAAGCTGTCTAGATATAGGCTATGACCTTACCTCCATCAAAACAAAACCTAGACCAACTTTAGAAGCATCACAATATACTACAAACCCATTGAGGCCATATGGAAAATTCAAGAATGAAGCGAAAGTGAGTTGAGTCTTCAACTCCTGAAAACTCTTCTCATAGTAATCTGACCACTAGAATTTAACCTCATCTGGGTTAGCCTAGACATAGGGGAAGTAATAGAAGAACACCCTTTGAAAAACCATTGGTAATAGCCAGCCAAACCTAAGAAACTCCTAATATCAGAAGGAGAGATAGGTCTAGGCTAGTTTCTTACTGCTTTATTCTTTTATGGATCAATTTGAATGCCATCACCAGAAATAATATGCACAAGGAAAGCTACTAATCTCAACCAAAATTAGCACTTAACTTAGCAAATAACTAATGATCTCTAAGCGTCTGTAACATAACCCTAAGATTGTCTAGAACACATCCCTAAGATGGTCTGCATGATCGTTCTCACTCTAAGAATAGATAGGGATGTTATCAATGAAGACTATGGAAAACATGTCCAAGTACAACTTGAATACCCTGTTTATCAAGTCCATGAAAGCTGCAGGGGTATTTGTTAGTCCAAAAGACATAACTACAAATTTAAAGTGACCATAGCGAGTTCTGAAGGCTGTCTTAGGAATGTTATATTTTCTGACTTTAAGATGATGATATTTGGATCTGAGGTCTATCTTAGAGAATAACTTGCACCCTGAAGTTGGTTGAATAAGTCATCAATCCTGGGAAGAGGATATTTATTCTTGATTGTAACTTTGTTCAACTAGTGGTAGTCGATGTACAATTAGAGGAAATTGTTTTTCTTGCGCACGAAAAGGATCGAAGCACCCCACAAAGAGATACTAGGCCTGATGAAACCTTTATCTAAGAGGTCTTTAAGCTGCTCTTTTAACTCTTTAAGCTCTAACGGAGCCATACAATAAGGAGGGATGAAGATGGGCTGAGTATCAGAAAGGATATTGATACCAAATTCTATTTCTCTACATGGAGGTACCCCTGACAAATCTTTAAGGAAAACATTAGGGAATTCGTTGACTATACGGATTGATTGAACTGTTGGATCTCCAGACTTAGTATCTTTGACTCAAACTAAATAATAGATGCACCCTTTTGATATCAACTTTTTGGCTTTGAGATAAGATATGAAACGACCATTGGAAAACACAGAACTACCTTCCCATTCAAAAATGCCTCATCAGGGAACTAAAAGTTCACCACACGAGTGTGACAACCTATTGATGCATAATATTAATAGAGCCAATATATGTCCAAAATAATATTAAAATCTACCATCTCTAACTTTGTTAGGTCCTCTAGAATGATCTTATAGAGTACAGTAATAGGACACTTCTTATAGGCTAGTTTGGCAATAACTGACTCACCCACCGAGGTAGAAACTAAGAAGGGCTTAGAAAGTTTTTTTTGTCCCATCCCAAAACTTACCACAACTAATCGAGTCACATAAGAGAGATATGATCCCAGATCTAACAACAAATATGCATTAAGATAAAAGACACGAATCATACCAGTAACAACATTTGGTGAACTCTCCTACTCCTTATGGGATGGTAAAGCATAAAATTAATACTGGTGTTGACCTCCACCAGTACTATATGATGCGCCCTGAGAAGGAATAAGGCTACTTGGATGAGCTATTAGTAACTTCTTGATTCTATGGACCAACTTGGTACACCCATGACAACCCCTTTTACCTAGCAAAAACTCACCCGAATGAATCCTGCCACACTTTGCATAAGTCAGATAATTGGATCTTCCACCCACACTATTCTGAGACCTTGAATTAGAAGTCCTTCTCCACTGCTCCTATTTCATCATAGGTGTCAGGGAACTGGATAAAGATGGCACTGGCACTGGCGAATAACCCTCAAACTGTGAATGATTTCCCTCTCCAAATCATGGTTGACCATACTCAAACTGTCCAATTCTAGCCTTCTGTTTTTCTTCTCTTTTTTCTTTAACTTTTCTGCCTCAATTTGTTGAGCATGAGTCATCAACCTAGCAATATCCATCCCCAATAAGCATGGAAGTCTTACACTCCTTGACTGCTAAATCAGACACTCTAATGATAAACTAACTCATACGAGATCTAGGGTCAGCTATTAACTCGGGAGCATACTTAGATAGTTGAGTGAACCTAAGGCAGTACTCTTTCACTGTCATAGAGCCCTGCCTCAAGTTTATGAACTCTTCCACCTTAGCTTCCTTTATCTCATGCAGAAACAACCTATCTAAAAATGCATTTTAGAATATCTACTAACTTACAGGAGCTGCAGAGCTGAATTCTTACATCTACCTTTCTTCTACATAACAACCCAATCATAAGAAACATCCTTGAGCCTATAGGATGCCAATTCTATACTCTCCTCCTCTGTAACATGCATAATCTAAGTAATGTTTCTCACCTCATCAATAAAGAGTTGGGGATCCTAATCCATCTTTGACCAATGAAACTCAGGTGGATTCATTCTCATGAAATCATAAATTTTTGCTGCAGCTAAATTACCATATTTCTAAAGTGGGACAGTAACCTATTGATTTCCCTAAATATTGGCATTCATAGCTTGGGCCAATGCCTGAAAGGCAGTCTGAAATTTAGCATAAGACATGTTCTCATTTAGAGGATCGGCATGCATGGGTGGTTGGTCACCATTTCTGCATACATTGGCTCATCGAGGAGTCATATTCTGTCACATAAAAGCACAAGTTAAAAAAGATATAGACAATAGTAAGCACGATAGATCATGAAAGAATTGATGATTCCTAACTCTTCTCGTAGTCTCTTGCTCATAAATGTGGCGCACTTCACATCCATGATCAAGACTTTTTGTAACGCATCTTGTCTAACTCCCTAGGACTCTTCAAAACCTTAGGCTCTTATATCAAGTTTGTAATGCCCTAAAAATACACCCTAGATGCCACGCAGTGCTCAAGACTATGAATATTCCCAAGATAACCCTCTAAGCCTACTTAACTTAGAACTTATGAGAAAATTAAACTAACATATAAAACCTGAAGATAACTGAAGTAATATCTTAACTGAAAGTCTTTAACTTGGGAATCTTAAAAAAACAAAAACTTTTGAATCTAAAACAGGAAACAGTCGGACAAGCCTCTACTTCTAACTAGAGAGCCATAGGGACACACCTCAGCTGACCCGAACTTAATCGAAATCAAATAACTAAAACATATCATTAACATCAAAGTCTGATAAATTAGGTCCTCAAACTATGAAGACTTACCAAAAGTCCAGATAAAGATGATGATGCTCCTAGTCAATCGTGCTGCTGGAATTGAGCACCAAAACCTATATTATAAGACAATGTAAAACATAGACATATATCTGGGTTAGTACCTTTGGAATGTACTGAGTATGTGGGGGTGAATGCATAAGAAAAATAATAACTTAATATACTCATATACTTACAAATAATACATGCTAAGTTTAAATGACTCACTTTAAGCTTGGATAAATAAAGACTGTAAAATTATAAAACATGGGTAATAGAGCATAAATATAAACTTTGTGAGCCATAACACTTAGTTCTAAAAGCTTTACTTTTATTCTTTCTTAGGGAGGTTCTTCTAACTGACATAAACTATATGAGCAATCATGGAGCCCAACGTCTTACCCACATTGGGGAGAGTTGTTCTACCCTTTCCATCAAAATAGAAACTTAATCTTAGTGATTACTATATTTAACCCATATTGGGACTTAAACCTACGGTGGCACGTAGTTCTATGGCATGTGACCATGGACTCATATCCAAATCAGTGCTAAATACTACTCCTATGTTACTTTTATGATCATACCTTAGGAAATCTACCGTAGAATAGCATAAGGGTTAGTATACTAGGAACCAATTGTGCTTTTCTTTGCTTTAAATCACCAGTAAGGTAAACAATGTGGATTTCAATCCTTTTCGTTGAATCAAAAGATCAACCTTTCTTGTAAACTTAGTGCTTAATCATAAGCCTTAAATCTTATGTTTTCTATCATATAATTATAATATGATATCATGCTTAAAACTCAATTCGGACTCCATAATGAATATTTCAAATTAAACTCATGGTAGTTCAAATCATAATAGAGAATTCCTTAAGTCAAAACATAAATAGATGATAACAAGTATGCACTTTAATACTTCGATCACATAGTAATTCCATAAACTCAAAACAAAGCATTGTGGGCAAGAACCCTAATTTCAAATCATATAACTTAAGATTTTATACAAGTTTTGGGCACAAGGATGGAAGAATGTCCTTGTTAAGAAACCCCACGTACCTCAATGGCTAGATTCTTAAAGATTTCTTGAACTTGGAAGCTTAAACCTTTAGATTCTTGGTAAAAAGAGCTTGGATTTTTTTTCTTGGGAAGGAGGACGGTTTCAACTGAGTAATTTTGAGAGAAAGAAGCAAATAATTCCCCTAATCATGTTATGGACGATTTGGGTTGAGGAAAAATACTATATTGCCCTTCAATCGCTTAATCAAGAAGCTAGACAAAAGGTCACTAACAAGTTGCATCACTTACTCAGGGGAAGAGAGCAACATGATGCCTCTCTTACTCCAGAGGAGAGAGCAATGCACCACGAATATATCGCGGGGGCGGGGCCCGCTATCTCCGCTATCTAAACACGTTCATCCAAAAATCCCAAAACTCTCCTGAGACATACCTTTAACCTCCTTAGACTTAAATCATCTCAAAAACCAATACCTCAGGGTCAATCAGGTCAACATAAAAAATTGTAAAGTCTTGGGGGTCTTGAAATGACTGTCCTCAACACTTAGTGAAAATTTCAAGACTTGGACCCCTTAAGCATGCAATAAATATTAAACTGAGCCTAGAATCTTATGGGGTATTACAACTCATCCTTACTACCCTTTTGGTGCATATTCTATCACGAGTACAACACACTAAGGTTGAGATCGTGATGTTGATTGCTGATATTTGAGATATTGTATCATTCTAGAATTTAGGGAGGATTTTTGAATCTCACTCTATCTTATGTCTTTATTTGGGTTAGATATAAATTTTGTACTTTTAGTTTTGTATCTTACTTAGATTACTCTCATATTATGATGCCAGGTCTTGGGGTGGTTTATGTAATTCTTTAGATTTCTATTTATTTTACATATATTTATATGTCGTGGTTGGCTTGACTTCGATCTAGAGTCTCGCTTGGTTCATATTATTATTCATTCTTTTTTCTTTGTATCAATTTAGATGATCGAATTAATTGTCAAGACTAGGCCATGACAAGTGACATCATGACCTCATTTTTAGGTCATGACAAATTGGTATCAGAGAAGCCAAGTTCACTGGTCATATAAGTGCAAGAGTAGGATGTCTAGTAGAGCCTCACGGATCAATACATAGACATTTGTATCTATCTTTGAGAGGTTATAAGATGTCTTTAAGAAAAAAATTCTATTTTTTGATTCCATATCATATAGATTATTCATACCCTATGTTTGAAGTTGTGTTTCATTCTTTTCTATGCAGATGGTGAGATATAGATCTCAAAAGGTTAGGTATGTTGTGCCAGAACCCGAGGATGAATCCATACTAGAGGGTAAGGTAGGGGTCGTGGATGAACTAGAGGTAGAGGATGAGCATGAGGAGTTGCCCCGGTCAGAGGTAGTGTTAGGAAGGCTCCCCTAAGCCTAAGGTTGAGCGTGCATGAGATGCAGGGCCAAATCAGGTCCCATAGGGTTTAGTTGCTACCCTAGTTTTGGAGAGTTTGTTGATTCGATTATTGACATATTTGGATGGTATTCCCTTGAGTGCATCTGGTGTTTCTTCAATTTTGAGTATGGTACCGTTGTTAGTGTCGGTGCCTACTCATGGTATTCCTCTAACCCCGAGTGTAGTTTTCTCACGACCCAAAAACTAAAAGTCATGATGACACTTATCGCAACTAAGACTTAACAAGTAAGTCATTCACCCAAACTGATATGAAATAAGATATTAAATAAGAAGATAACACCATAATCCCAAGGTAAGACTTCTAGAACAAAGTTGAATCATACATATATAATAGTAGTGGAAGTCTGAATATCAAAATAACATCATAAATCATCCCAAAACCTAGTGTCACATTGCAAGAACAATCTACATATAACTTGAAGACTAAAAATATATCTGATAATCCAAAAGAAACCACCAGTCAATCTCTGAATACAAGATAAGACATAAACTAGATAGGATGAGGTCGGAGGTCAACTCTGGAAGCATAGAGTGGCCCCTACCTTAAATGTATCGCCTGAACTCAGCTGCCGTGCAGTGCACTCAAACTTGGATATGCATCGAAAGGGCATAGTAGGGATGAGTACGGTCCACTTTTACTTAGTAGGTATCTTAGGCCAGCTGAGCAAAGTAGAAAATAAGGTATATAAATATACACTATGAGTACGTCACCTGCAGTCGAAAAATTCCCCAAATGGTATCTCGCACCATCTCTACTAACAATTCTAAATATCACATAAACTAAATACAAGTATGAAAGAAATATATAATAGACATACATCAAATCAAACACGAAATCACAACACTAAAGACACATAATGTATGAAATACAAAAAGAATGATAATGATGATGATGTGATATGTCTTAGGTTATCGCATAACCTCTGTATACACCTCCCGAGCATATCTCCCAGGTAGGACCCATGGAGGGTCCGCAACCAATATACAATCCTAATACTTCATCCCAATCTCAATATCCATATATCCTCTCCGACTCATGGGCTACGACAGAGGGTTTTATGAAGGTGTCAGATCTTTGACAAAAATTAGTATTTTCACAATGATACCAATGTCACAAAAATGTATGTATGATATGCGGATGTAATGCTCACAACCAAATCAGAATAACAATCTCAAATCCAATAAATATATCCACATGTGAGCTAAAAATCCACTCAATAGGTCAACCATCCAGTATCCAATATAAGTCATGCACTATTAGAGTGAAATATGCAAGTAATATATCACTGATATCACATAAACCCCAACTTAGGCATTTTACTAGGAAGAAAACAATCAAATGTATACACAAAGCCAACAATATAAGATAAGACCCCTACACGGACCATACATAGAAATTATCATCTCAAACCACCAATAACAATAACATGAACCCCACCTATAGGCACACAACAGTAATAACACTATTTTTATGATTCATTGCCATTCTCATAGCATGTTTTTATATACGACCTAGTCTAAAGAAAGTTAAGCAATAATGAAGTGTTCCCTCTAGAACGGCCTTGAAACCAATTAAAACATACAAATATAAAATCTATGCATTAAAGAAATCCAATGATACCCATATTACCCATTGCCGAGCCAAAGTCAAAATGGCCACTCGAAATGGATTTCTTAAAAGAAAGGGGAAAATTGGAGTTTTTATTTAGAAAGGACTTACCCATGATTAAAGGAAGCCATAGAAGAAAGCCCAAGTGAAAATGGGTTAAAGATCAGGTTTATTGAATAAAATCTATTTTGAGGCCTTTCTAGCAAAAATCCTAAAATTTCACTTCTGAAATCACAAAATTACGGGTTTTAGATGAAAAAAATTGAAGAAAAATAATTGAAATAGTGATTTGGAGTTTCCGCAAGCTCGAAACCCGTAATTATTTTTGTCATCTAAAACCCATAAATATTTCAATTATTTTTCTTAAATTGACCGATACCCAACTGCCTAGTTTGGTTCCACTTTAGCAGCACCTAAGCCGCTAAAGCGACTATCACTTTAGTGGTCCCATGGCCGCTAAAGCAACTACACCAGATAGTTGGTGCACCAACAACTTTACTAAAAATGCAAAGTTGTGGATCGATCCCTTAAGATTATTTTGAAGTCCTATGCAAGTAAACAAAATATGATACTAGACTAAATTCAAAGCTCTAAACACAATGGAACTATAATTTTTTTGAAAAGAAGTTGTTTTTACCAAATTAACCCCTGAGACCCAATTTCACAATTTCCTTAATCGAGGGTCGAAATGAGACCCAAAAGCCATAAAATCACACCAACCATGCTACCAACCCAAAATTGATATTTTAAATCTGCTGGCATAGTCCATTTTTTGATCTGACACACAGAACAATAAATGTTGATAGAAGTCAACTATAAGGCCTTTTAAACCCCCAAAAATCACAAACTTGCACAAATTATTTCAGGTCACATTGAAACTGTGTCAATCATACCCACACCCCAAAAATATCATGTAGCAACCACGGGAGGGGATAAAATGGTCAAAGCCCATAAATAGATAAAGTTCGCAGAATCAAGTCATTACAATATCCACCACTAAAAATCTAGTTTGTCCTCAAGCTAAAGGTAAGGAAAATACCTTAATTAGTGAAAAGTTGGGGATAAGTACCATGTATATCGGACTCGAAATTCTAAGTAGACTCATCTATAGGTCAATGTCTCTACTGGACCTTAACAACTGAAATATGTTTAGAATGCAACCGTCAAATATCTAGGGCTAAAATGGAAAAGGGCTTCTCAACAAAGGACAACCACTCATCTAACTGTACTGTATCCCATCAAATAATATGAGACTCATCAGAATATAACATCATAGGATGGATACATGAAAAATTAGATGAATAGTTGATAAATTTAGGGGCAATGCTAACTTATAAGCCACATTCCCAATAGTTCAAAGAATCTCAAATAGACTGATATACCTGGGAATAAGCTTGCCCCTCTTCCCAAACCTCATCATGCCCTTTATGGGCTAAACACAAAGGAAGACTCGATCACCAACACTAAATCTCAAGGCACGAAGTCTACAATAAGCATAACACTTCTGCCTACTCTGAGTCACTCAAAGTTTATCTTGAATAATTTGAACTCTGTATAAGACTTGTGAAGCAAGTCCTTTTCTCGAGGGCTAATATCAGAAACCTCAAATAATTAACTGGAGAGCAAAAATGCCTACCATACAAAGCCTCTAAAGGATCCATCTCAATACTGGAATAGTAGGTATTATTATATGCAAACTCTGCCAAAGCTAAATATTGCTCCTACTGACCTCTAAAGTCTATAACACAAGTACAGAGCATATACTCCAAAACCTAAATACTTCGCTCTGACTAACCCTTGGTCTGAGGATGAAAAATTATGCTATGATCAACTCGGCTATCTAAATCCTCCTGAAATGCCTTCTAAAAGTGAAAAGTGAAAAATAAACCTCTATCTAAGATAATAGACACTGGTACACCATGGAGATAAACTATCTCATAAATGTAGATATGAGTCAACCTCTTAGCATTGAGGAAAACCTGAATAAGAATGAAATGAGTAGATTTGGTCAATCGATCCACGATGACCCAAGTATTATCAGAACCTTAAGAAGTACAAGGTAACCCAGTCATGAAGTCCATAGTGATTCATTCCTATTTCTACCTGAGAATGGGTGACCTCGAAAACAAACCATCAGGCCTCAAATGCTAAGCCTTCACTTGCTGGCAACATAGGTAACGGGCTATAAAATCTGCTATATTTTTTTTATACCACCCCACCAATAATGCTATCTCAAATCACGATACATCTTAGTTACTAATGTATGAATAGAGTACCTAGAAAAATTAACCTCCTCCAATGTCAACCTCACCCAATCACCCACTCTCGACATGCAGACTCAACCTTCAATCCTTAAAATACCATCGAAATTAAGTGAGGCCATCTTATCTTCACCACTCAACACCTTATCTCAAATCACTCTCATCCTAATATAATTAAAATGATGAGCTTAAATCTTCTCCATCAAAGAAGATCTAGCTGCCACAAATGCCAAAACACACCCAAGTGTCGAAATATCAAGCCTAACAATCTGGTTAGACAAAGACTGAACATCTAAGGCTAAGGGCCTCTCCTAGATCAAAAAATACTTCAAGCTACCATAAAAGTCAACTTTTGGTTCAAGGCATTTGCAACCATATTAGACTTTCCCAGATAATATAGAATAGTAAGGTCATAATCCTTAATTAATTCAAGCCAACGATGCTGCCTCATATTAAGATCTCACATATGATGTGCCATCATGACACTTTTGATTCTTAAAACAAGGAAATTGCATAAGTACTTAGGTATTCTTATTTTATGTGATGTACGTTTGTGTTGATTTTGTAGAAAAATAGGGTTTGGAGCAAAGAATGAGAAAAGGGGATGAAGATTTGCTGAAAAAGTTATCCAAAAGTCAACCTATGACTCATGGGTCGTACCTATGAACCGTGAGTAGCATAGTAGGTTGAGTTCTACAGAACAACTGTTGAGTTTATTATTCACAAGCCTACCTAAAAGTCATAGGTACAACCTACTATCCGTAGGTTGGCTCGTGATTTTATGATTTTTTAAGGATGCAGAATTCTCTGCTTTCCATGATCCAAAGCACAATTTGTGGGTTGTACCCATGCCTCAACCTACGACTAATGAGTTGATGCCGACTCTTATTTTCTACGTTATTTAGGATAGATTTTCTCTTGTATCTATAAATACCCTTTGGATGTTTTATTATCAGTTTATGCAATTTATACACTTTTGACATTATTTTGAGTTCTGATATACATTATGGATCTTGAAATTATTGTTCTTGGTTTAGGGTTTACTATTACTTTAAGATATTGGTTTTCATTCTTATTCTTTGTAAGTTAATTATTATACTTTCATATATGGAATCTATATATGTTCTTACAACCATGAGTAGCTAAACCCCATAACTAGGGTTATGGGAACCCTGATGTATTAACGAAGTAGGCTAAGTGCAATGCTTCTAGAACAATGTTCTTGCATGTATTAGGATTTCCTTCACTTTGATCTCTTTCTTAACAGTTGTAAACATTAGGAACTCACCTGTATCTAATACTTGCTCTAGAGAAAGCTAGAGATTAGGAAAATGAGATCACAACAGTATTTTAAAGCTATCAACCTTCTTCTAATTAACTTGAGATCGAGAGGAGAGAGTTAATCTGAGATCATAAAATAAAGGTTAGTAATGCGACGCTCTAAGTTCGAGAGGAGATGAGTGAAATTTATTGAAACCAAAGTCGAGAGACGATTAGGTGATACATACTTGTTAGATTTTACACGCAAGGCACCAAGATAGTTTGACAAGTACAAGCAGTCTGTGGAGTTATAAAGTCAGGGGGAACACAATATTAGTAATCATCTCATACTGATAACAACCCTAATTGTCCAACATTATTGCTATTACTCTTATTGTTAACAACCCCCCTTCTTTTATTTTATTCACTTTCTGATTATATCAGTAAGATCTTGATAGATTTTTAACCTATTCCTTGTGGGATCGACCTCAACCTGATTGGGTTTTATATTTGACTAGCAACTATTTTACACTTTTTTTGAGGTGTACTATTGGTGACATCAGATAGGTAAAGAAATACTAAAGGCTATATTGATTTGAGAAGATCTCATAATAGACTCCATACAAATAATATTTCCACAACTTCAAAGCAAATACAATCATGCACAACTCTAAATCATGGGTAGGGTAATTCTTTTCATGGGGATTTAATTGACGAGAAGCATATGCAATTACCTTACCCTCCTACATCAACACGACACCTAACCCAACACTAAAAGCATCACAGAAAATTGTAAAGCCCACGCCCTCTTTGAGCAAGGTCAAGATTGAGGTCAATAAATCCTGAGCTTTTGAAAGCTCACCTCAAAAGCATTAGAACACTAAAATAAAATATTTTTCTAAATCAACTTAGCCAAAGAAGCTGCAATAGATGTCCCCCCCCCCCCTCCCCCAATTAAAGTATTGATTGTAGCCTTCTAACCTAATAAAACTCTAAATCTTGGTAGGAGAAATAGACCAAGCCCAATCATGGACCACTGTATTTTTGGTCGGATCAACCATGATACCATCCTTGGTCACCATATTACCTTAGAAAGAGATAGACTCCAACCAAAACTCACATATGGAGAACTTAGCATAAAATTTCTCATCTCTCAACCTCTAAATTAAAATTTGCAAATGATCCTCATGATCGGCCTCACTCATGGAATAAATCAATACATCATCTATAAATATAATGACAAAAGAGTCAAGATACGATCTAAACACCCGATTCATCAACTCTATGAATATGGTTGAGCTATTGGTCAACCCGAAGGACATGTCTAAGAACTCATAATAATTATATAGGGTCTAAAAAGCTATATTTGGAATATCTGAATCTCTAATCCTCAATTGGTGATACTTAGACCTTAAATCAATCTTCAAAAACACCAAATCACCCTAAGGTTGATCGAACAAATTATAAATATAAGAGAGAGGATACTTATTCTTAATTATCACCTTATTGAGTTATCAATAATCAATACACATACATATAGACCCATCTTTTTTCATCATAAAAAAGGCAGGCGCACCCTAATGAGATACACTAGGTTGGATTAATCCCTTGTCCAACAACTTATGTAACTGATCCTTCAATTTCTTGAAGTTTATTAGGGTCATCCTATAAGGAGGAATTAAGATGGGCTTGGTGCTTGACACAACATCAATAGTGAATTTAATATCAAGATCCGAAGGTATACCAAGCAAATTCATAGGAAAAATATCCATGAACTCACGGACAATACGGATAGAATCTAAAAAAGTAGTCATGCCCTATATTTATCAAGGTTAGACAAAACATGACTTACGGACTCTAAAAGAATCCCTGTATTTATCAAGGTTAGACAAAACATGACTTACGAACTCTAAAAGAATTGAAGTTTTGTACAGAGTCACCACCTAATTTTTAAGGAAAATAAGAAAACTTATTTATTTATTAACACGTATGATTTATGTTTTAGCCTGTGAAAATTAGTTTATATTCTAGGTAAGGGTTCAAATTATTCTAAAGAAAAAGGGTTAGTGGGGTTAGACATCCTTCAAAATTCATAAATGTGGTACTCAGCTAGACTAAATTTATCAATGAGGGAGGAGGTATAATTATTTAAAATAATGTAAAGGTGTATATGTATATTAAGTATATAAACAAACTTATATTTATGAAAATGTGTAAAAGTATGTATAAAAATGTACAAATTTCATGTGAAAAGGAAAAGTATTTAGTGACGTATGAAAAGAAAAGTATCTTTTATGTACTATAAAAAGAAAAAGTATTTGGCAAATAATGCTATCTACTTGACTAAAATTATAAAGAGAAAAATAAAGATTTAACTTGAAAAGAAAAAACTATACAATGTTTATGATGTAAATATGTGAATTAATTGGTTAATTTCATTTGTTTGTGTAGATATTAACGACCTAAGTTTTACCTAAATATGCGTTAATGTATATGTAAATAAAGAATATCCCTACCCGACACCCCAAAAGTAAAGTTTTATAGTTTAAGTTGTATGTACAATCATATAGACAAGAAATATAAACATAAAGCTCAGGATTTTCTTTCAAATAGTACTTTGGGATGTGTTACTGAGAACATGTATAAATACTTGATAGAAGTATTAAAAATGAACAAATAATCACTAAAGTAAAAGAAACTATGTGTACACGTAGATATATGTGGATGTAAAAAAAATAGAATTTTATTACAAAGTGTGCTCGGATTAAGTTTTAGATGTGTCATGGCTACGAAGTGGTTACTCAACTAATCGTCCTTCCTAAATCTCCTTTCCAAGATACAAATCATAAAACATTTTATTTTGTTGTGAGATTATAAAGATTTCATCATCACCCGAGTTTATTTATTTTTGTTACGCATTTGTATATGTAATGTCCGTGTTTTATTTGGGAAGGCCTCAAAAATCAATGGAGAATTTCTTTATTGGTCATGTATTTATTTAGATATAAATAAGTAAACTTTGAGAACTAAAAATCCATATTTTGTTATGGGGTGGCCTTGAAAATCCGATGAAGAGATATTTTCATCGTCCAAAAGTGTAGTATCTCATGTATTTTCAATTAAATAAAATGTAAACAACAAAAGCATCCAAAATCAATCCATCAAATGCAAAAAAAAAAAACAATAGCAAACCAACCATCAGTAGACATAGCCACGAGTAGAGAAAAATGGCAGAAACTAAAATCTAGCTAAAGGTCCTAAAGATGACCCAAATAGTCATGAACAAAGCAACAACAATGGACCTTGATGAAACACTCAAAAAGATCATGAGTCATTCTCAAATATACCAGTAGCATGCCAAAATAAGGCAATAAATATAATAAAAAATGAGCAACACAAATAAAGATTAGCCAATTTTAAAGGCTGCATCGGAGAATAAGAGACCAAAAATGTAGAAAAGATCTAAAATAGTGAATGATTGTTGTATCACCACAAACCCCACATCTGTTTGAAATAAATACAATAACCAAAAAAATAAAGGAATCAGTTCACCAAATATAAGGAAAATATAAAGTAGAGGAGACCATCAACGTTACTTCAATGATGTTTCACCGGAGCAATGTCAGAAATACAACAGCCATACAGATCTAAAAAAAGTAATTTTTAGAAATTATTCGGGGTAAAGGGGAACGATCTAGTGGGGTGGTGCGTGACGGAAAGAGGGAAATCACTTGCCAATGATTAATTTTGGCTAGGTAGCAAAAAAATAAAAGAGAGAGAGAGAGGGTCTCAATAGTGGTTCACCATATTTTATGGACGGGTTTTGCCAAAAAGAGGCAGTGAATGCTTTCGTGAAGGTGGAACTTTCAACCATCTGGCATTCAGTTCTGATGGCAGCAAATTGGCAAAGGAAAAAGAAAGTTTTTAGTGCTATTGGCCGGAGCTCACTCGTTGGAGCTCCGACAGTGGACAGCGGTGAGTTTTTAAAGGAGAGCGACATGAGTTTAAGAGAAAATGGGGGATCAAATCTAATTTTGTGAAGTTTATTTTGTGCGTGTGTATTTTTTCTGTATTTTTGGGTGAAAAATAGAAAGGAAGAAAGATTCTTTTATGTGTATTTTGTATGTGTATTGTGTGTTTTATTATGTATGTATTTGAGAGAGGAAAAAATAAAAAAAAAATATGTCAGAGTAAAAAAATTTAACTTTTCAGTGTGTGGGTGAATGTGTGTATGCGTGAATTGTATGAAAAATATTGACCCCCACCACTTATTTATAGGAAAAAATGGTATCCTTTATTATCCAATGGAAAAAGGGCTATCCTCTCTTTTTATATTAGGGCACCCTTTGGTCCTTAAGTTATTGACCAGAGGATTTTCATCCTTTTGACCAACAAACAAAGTTATTGTCCAAAAGATAATGTCATTGATTAGTCGTTGTTAGATGTGACAAGACATCATTGTATGGTCGTTGTTAAATATAACAAGACATTATTGTGTGGTTGTTGTCGGATGTTATAAGACATCAAATTATTATACTGTATAAAAATAATTGATCTGAGTTAACGTTTGTGGACTGTAAAAAATGTACAAATTATAGGTATTGATATGTAATTATAGAAAAATGTAACAAAAATATTGAAAATATTTAAAATGTAATTATTTTAAAAATATTATAAAAATGTGATGTCATGTCATGTACGTGTGCAGCTGATTGTGAAAATGTTAAAAAAATAATGAATGGATAAAAATCCTAATATAAGGAGAATTATTAATAAATTATGAAAAGTAAAAATATCACAACAAATTGATAAAATTATAAAGTAAGGTTGATTATCAATAATTTATCCATAATTGTAAAAAAAATATGAAAATTATATTTTGTGCCCTTTAACAACCAGAAAGTCTAAAGAAATTATTTTAAGCACAGAGAATAAAAATTGGGTGTCAACATTTGTCCCTATTCGTTTGAGAACGATGTAGAAGTCCTTAAATGAAAATGTTGAAGTGTAGCCAATTTTGCTCGACAATAGTTAAATTTTGATGAAAATTCGACCGAACTCTAATTTAGTGTTGCCTATATACCTCAAGTTGTATGAGAGTCAGGTCGGGTGTAATTTAAAAGAACAAGCAAATTGCCTCTTGCCTTGTTATTAGAGGCGAATGATTATGTGAAATGATTATTGAGAGGAAGACTATTTAGGAATAGAAGTGCTCACTTATTCCCGATGCTCCTTTTGAAATTGCCCCATTATCAGGCTATGACATGCTAGGATGCAAGATTTTGTACTTATTAGGGAGAAAGAATGATTATGGGATTGTGATGACCGAACTCTACATAGAGCTTCCTACATATCTCGAGTGTCATGAAAATTAGGTCAATATAGTTCAATAGAGAAAGTAGGAAAAAATTTTAGGCGGTTGTCAAAATTTGTCCCAATGTATGATTTATGACTAATATTTGGCTTTTTGAATAGAGTTTTAAAAAATGTCTTGTTGTTTTGAATTATTTTTTTGGTTGAAAAAGATACATGATTATGTGATGTATTCGATTGTCTACGAGGACTTGAGCATGAATAACGTCTCTGATTGTCTATGGGGACTTAATGCATGATATCTCTAATTGTCTATGGAGACTGATGTTGATTGTTGTCTTCAATTGTATACGAAAAATGATGTTAATTGTCGTCTTCGATTGTCTACGAATACTGATGTTGATTGATGATGTCTTTGATTATCTACAATGACTTTATGACATCTCCAATTATCTATGGAGACTGATGTTGATTGTAGTAGAGTCCTCCGATTTTCTTTTGGGAACTTAGTTCCTGATATCTCTGATTGTCTATGGAGACTGATGTCAATGGCCATCCTCAATTGTCTATAAAAACTAAGGTCATCAACTAGTGAGGTGATTGAATTCTAGTGGCCTCTCGATTAGTGGAACAACTAAAAGGTAATAGCCTTTCGACTAGCAGGACTATTGAAAAAAGAGCTCTCGACTGGCAGAGCAATTGAAAGGTAATAGCCTCTTGACTGGCAGGGCATTTGAATTAAAGAATCTCTCAATTGGCGGAGCGATTGAAAGGTAATAGCATCTTGACATGTAGGGCTTTTGAAATAAAGGAGCTCTCAACTGGAAGAGCTCTCTAGTATCCTATCTACTAGAGGGGCTATTCAAAATGTAAGAGCTCTTGACCTGCGAAGCTATTGAAAGTTAATAGCCTCTCGACCGGTGGGACCATTGAAATAAAGAAGCTCTCAACTGGTGAAGCAATTAAAAGGTAATAGCCTCTCAACTGGCGGGACTATAGAAATGTAAAAGCTCTCAACTGGTGAGGATACTTAAAGAGTAATATCCTTTCGATTGGCGGGGTTACTTGAAAGGTAATTGCCTTTTGACTAGAGGAGCTATTGGAATTAGGAGCTCTCATTGGCGGAGCTACTTGAAAGATAATACCCTCTCAACTGGTGGGTCTATGGAAGTGTAAGATAGCAAAATTAGAAGGAGACACCTAATAGAAAATCAAAATATTTGTATTAATACGAGAGCTTGAAAAGGAAAGTAAATTTCCTGCATTTGGAGGTGGACGCTGATATGGGTATCATGGGCTCGAGACTAATCATTAGGAGTCAAGCTCGGTAACTACAAAGGCATTAAGGCACGTTTATGAAAATAGACATATTGGATCATGTATTGGAGCGTCCCAAAGGAGTATATGCATTGACATGTGAGGACTTTCCATAGGTGTAAAACACACCAAAGTTGTCCACTTTTTGCATTCCAAACCCGCCCCTTTCATTAAGGGTAGAAGGGTACTTTCCTCATTACTTTTGTAATAGACTATTTATAGGATCCTTTTAGTCATGTTCTCTTTAGTTAGTTCATTGATATCAAAGTTGTAATATTGAAACTCCATTCCTCTCAAGAGAGAGTAAACCACCAAGACTTGACATTACAAGTAAAGTGTCACGACCCAAACTAGGGCCTAGCCATGACGGACATCCGACCCATGAAGGCACAGATGTCCCACTCTATCTGGTAATCATGCACAACATTCGTATAATAAAAGGAAAATGCGGAATTATAAATTGAATATAGAAACATGGTCATACTCTTAAATTAGTTTAACAATGAAGGAAAAGTCCAACAATATCTAAATAACATTTGACTCAGTCTGTGAAATCTCTACTAAATCTCAAAACAATACTATCTGAAATCTGGGACAAGGCCCCCAGTAGACCAAAACTGTAGAATGATACATTAGGCCTTCCAGAATATAGAAGGCTCACCACTGCACAATCTCTTCTGTTGTCTGAATTATCTACTACTTATCTTGACCCCTAGACTGTACCTCAGAACCTGAGAGGTTAGAGGGGGAGGGCATCAATACAGATATACTGGTACACAGAGCTAATCCAAAATAGTCATTTATAATCATCATATATGAGAGCAATTTAAAACAGTTCATAAACATATCATATAGTAAGAAATCACATGGTCATTTTAATGACTTTGAAATATTTCTTTGAAACCATGAGTCACTCCTTGTCTTACTTTTTAGCTAGATGGTACACCCTACAATCTGTAATTCCACGGGCTATATGGAATAAGCCCTTGACTCAGCGGCCAAGCCCCCAATCCAAGTTTGCCACAAGGATTGAAGTATCTATAAGCAGGACACGCAAGATCACACAACAGGGTGCCAAACTCCCTAATCAAGTCAACATGTCTTGGTAGTGCACAAGATCACAAAGTAGGGAACCTAACCATAGTCTCAATTTGGGATGACATGAATCAAGGTACACAAGATCACAAAGCATGGTACCGCAATCCCGTGTCGGCAAATCATGGTTTCTAGCATAGAGTCTTTCAACTCGTACTTTCTTCGGGTAACCATCTAACTCTCTTAAATCAAACTCTAACTCTGTCATGGCATACATTTATATGGAATCATCATACCATTGAATCTCAAGTCACAGTACCACATCAATTCTCTAACTTTTCATGCCATTTACAACATGCACATATATAAAACTTTCACACACATCAAACACATGCACCATGGTTTTTAACATGTAATAGATTCAAGAAACTTTATCATTTATAAGTAATATCATGTCAATTGCAAAAACTCATGCTCTCGATGGTTTAACACAAGTATAGTGTGGGGTATAAAACATTATCATGGGGGATTTAAAGAATTCACAATTCATATACATCGCACCTTTTCAAAATTCAGATCACATGTTCACAATTCAACAATTGAAATATATGCCAGCCAACAAACCCATGATATTTCAATATTCTTTCAAAACCATATCATAAAACATGTTATTGAAATTAAAACAAAACCCCACTTGTAAAAACATATGTATACGTATAGATAGTAAGGTTTTGTGTAAATTCTTTTCAAAAATCATGCCCATGAAATTTGGGACAACCCCACGTACCTCTATTTCAAAAAGTAAATGGGTGATTCTTGGAGCCTACGATGCGAGGATTCCACATCTCCCATTATCTTCTAAAACACACGGTTAAATCTTGAGCTATGAGGATTTTTAGTCTGAAACCCTAATAGAGTTTCTTAAGAGATTTTGCTAAAAATAAACTTACTTTGGTGTTCTTGGGATTAAACCCTGTGCTAGAGATAATAAGGGGTTGGATAAGTACCCATTTTATCCCTAATGAGATGGAGTAAAAATATAATTGGTGCCTAATTTTATGGGCCACCGTAACGCACCACAATCGTGGTGGCTCACTCGAAATTTCCAGTTGGGAAATTGTCTCACTCCATGATGCGCCACGATCGTGGAGTCTCACTGGAAATTTATGAATATGAAATTACGATCCTCCACAATACGCTAAACACCTGAATGACGATGTTTTATGACTAGCATATAAAATAGCTATAACTCCCTCATCGGGTGTTCGTTTTGGACTAATATTATATTAACAGAAAGCTTATTCAGTCACCTACGTAATAAAAAGTTAAAATTTAAAGAATTCCATAGGGATTTGAGTATAATTCACTCTAGAATCCCATGCTTGATAAATTTAGGGAAAAATTTTAGCTTGAAACTTTTGGGGCATTACATATGTGTTGTGTATCTGCTAGAAACATGAGTTCTTGAGTGAACCAAGTTCCTCTTGGGTTTGAATAAGGACTTGGTGCTTGTTAACTTGTTTTTTAGGGGTTTTAGAGTTTAATATACTCTTTATTTACTACTTTACTTGTTCTCCTTGGGTCAATTTATCTATCTTCTTTATCGTTAAGTTTGTGTTTGCTTCCTTGTATATTTCTGTGTCTTTCTTGTTACAGGTGTTTATGGGTCATTGTAGGTCACTTGTGGACTGTTTTGAGCTTGTACATATCGTGTGGTATCATTTGGTATCATAGAAAGTTTGATCGTGTTCTTATACTACCAATCTTGGGCTCTTTTAGTTAAAAATAAAAAAGAAAGAGTTGAGTGTCTTGTTCTTAGCCGAGGTAACTTTGTTGTTGTTATTGTATTGGGCTGAGAAAGGTATCTAGGTTTAGGCGTTCTTTTGCTTGTCTTAGTAGTTTTGTGTGTTATCTTGTTGTTCACTAACACTCTTTGAGTCTAAAGTCCAAGATTTGAGCTCTTGTCAAAGTGTTGTTGAAGGGTGGACAGCTAAGAGGTTGTTATTGTTCATATTGTTCTTCTTGTTGTTCATATTGTTCTTGAAATAGTGTTCAATAAAAGGAGTTATTTGATTTTGAAAAGATAAGAGAGAGGAAAGGCCTTGTGTTTGTCTTGGGAAAACTTTCAAGAAAACACCAAAGTGGTAAAGAAACAAAGGGCATCCAAAAAGTTTAGTTACTGAAAGGGTGACAAAAACTTTTCAAGAAGATCCAAAAGAGGAAAGAGACAAGGCTACTACAAAAAGGTGTTTTTCCAAATTAGTGCAAGTTTGTGAAAAGTTGATGGAAACCTTTTGACTCTTGAAAATAGAGTCAAAAGCCTTGTCCTCCTACACTACAACTAAAGATTCGTCATCATGGAGAGAGATTGAACAACTAAAGTTTGAAAAATATCATACTTCAACTACAACAATATGACCAATAGCCAAAAAGAAAAAAAATTGGGGTCCACGCCAACAACAAGACTCAAGTTATTGGACAATCCTAGTTTCTTTCCTTGTTTCCATTAGTTTCATTTCATTGGCTCCTATACTAGTTGACAACCAGTAATAACCTACTAAGTTATGAACTAGTTTTTGAGTACTTATTTCCTGTTAAGCGTTACTTGTGGTGCTTTGTTCGTTTATAATTTGCAGTTATTTTTGCTTCAAGTGCATACAAAACTTCTTTGAGTCGTCAAACCAAAATCCACTCCAACTCAAGCATAGAGTCATTCCCTAGTTCTCACAAGTCGATAGTCGGCTTACAAGACTTGAAGAACCAAGTGAGGAAGCCAGTGTGAAGAGTGTGTGAGCATATTTTGAACTAACATATGCTTGTTTCATAGGTACAATTACAAATAGAACCCGAAACTTCCAATTCTCCATCTGTGGACAATAATGTTATGAATGTCCTCATGGCTAATCTTGAGGCCTTGTCTCAAGACGTAGCTAGGGTGAGTGCTACGGTTAAGAAGTTGGGATCATAAGTGATTTTGATTAGTGGAAGGATGGATAAGGTGGAAAGCTAAAAGAGTTCCCGACCCTCAACTCCTCAAAATGCCTCACCAACTATTACCCGTGAAACCATGCACCAAAGATTGTATCCACCAAATGCCATATATCAAGCCAACCTTTACTCCCAAAGCTGAGACCTTGATGGACCGATACATTCCCCACTTCACCAAGTCTCACATAAAGGACTTGGAACCCAAATTCTACCCTTAAACCCGAATCCTCCAATCCAAAATCCTTCAATCCAAATACCTCCTCCACTAAATGCAAACCCACCATACCAAATTCCAAATGTCCAAAACCGGCCAATGCAAGAAGAGGGATATGTGAGGAAGGAACATAGGGGAGGGTATGGAATGTATGATGATCCTTATTTAATGAAAGATGGGATAAGAGGTAGAAGGATAGATCCAAGAGAAAATCGTGGATTTAAGGGTTGAGGTGGCCAAGGTATTAGAGAGAGAGGGGTGTAGGCCTTAACATTATCAAAATGGCACTTCCAATCTTCAAGAGAGAAAGTGATCCTGAAGAGTTTCTTGCATGGGAATCCACATGCGAGAGGGTCTTCCAAGTGAACGATCTCACGGAAGAAAAGAAAAGTTGTTATGCCATTGCTCATTTTGAGGGATATGCTACCATGTGGTGGGAGTATGTCAAACATTTTGGCAACGTCTTGATTGAAGGGAAACCCCCTCCTTGGTATTGGATAAGGTACCTTATGAGACAAAAATACCTTTCTGAGAGTTATCAACATGAACTCCTTGCAAAATTGTATAACTTGAAGCAAAAGGGAACAAGAGTGTGATAGGTTACTATGATGTTATGAGAAAGAAATAAAATTATTTTGTATTTCCTTTGCAAAAAAATGGTGAAAAGTGAAAAATGCAAAAAATTGCTTTGTATTTTGTTTGTAAGAAATGTAAAAAGATGACAATATGTAAGACTGTTTTGTATTTTATTTGTAAGAAATGTGAAAAAGTAAAAATGTATAAGATTGTTCTATGTTTTCTTTATAAGAAATACTGAAATGTAAAAATGCAGAAGATTGTTTTGTATTTTATTTGTGTGAAATGTTGAAATGTGAAAATGTAGAAAATTGTTTTGTATTTTCTTTATAATAATGTTGAAAGGTGAAAATGCATAAAATTATTTTGTATTTTCTTTGTAAGAATGTTGAAAGGAAAAGACTACAGTAGGTACCAACAACTAGTAGTGTGTATAACAATTTCCCCATCTCTTTTTCAGCTAACCGAGATTGACTTCAGGGTAAGTCCAATAGCTTCAAATGGTACCTCAGACATACCTAAGTATCAACAAGATTTATTCATCTTGGTTCAAATGAATATTTTGAACTATGTCTATCCTCATGTTTCAAGTGTCCTCTACAAAAAAAAATGTCTCTTTCTCACACCTATTTGAGTATTTTTCTATTTGAATTTAGAGATATCCATATATATACACTCACACTTAAGAAAGAAGTTCAATAAATTAAATTATGATACCATAAGTTTTTCCTAAATATAAGTATCCACTAATGTGAGAACACTTAGAATAAGAACTTGTAGGACTTGTTATCGTCTTATAGTGTAGGCTTGGGGATGCGTAGGATGATATTTGGGATGAGACTGACTAATTCTTCGATGAGTGTTGCACTATTTCTATACTTTTAACATTTGTTGTGCTTTGACACTTGATCTTTGTTATGCTCTGTTGTCCGTTTGCTTCAACTTCCTTTGATTCTTATGCTGGTGTTTTTCCCCTTTCTTTTCAATAAATGTATTTTTTTTATTTTTCTTTATTTTTTTATGATGATTCTCCATCTTTGTCAGAGTTATCTCTTTTTTTCTTTATGCGGGGGGGGGGGGGGGGGGGGGGGAGGTTTGCTTCTTTTTTGAAGTCATCTTTTTATTTTCATTTTTCTGGGACTCTATATCCTTTGCTTTTGGTAGCTTTGATCTTGAATCTTCATTAGAAATTTGCACGTATTTAGTGTGCTCAAGGAGGTAGGCCAAGAGAGGGATAGTGCACGTAAGCACTCAAAAGGCATAAGGTCAGATGTGGTTATTCAAAGAAAAGCTTTCAGGCCCAAAGGGGGAAATGCTAGGGATTAATGTTATTTGGTTGGTTAGGAAGGCATAATCGGGTCAAAGAAGGCCTTCAATCCTTTCTCAAACCAAGTGTAACTCAGAATTTTACCTCAACAGATATTTAAGCGAAGTTCTAGATCAACAATGTAATACAATGAACTAATCTAAAGCTCACCACACAATGCACTTAAAACAATGAGGTTGGGTTTATTCTTGTCTTAGACGCATGCAAGAGAATTTTTCAAGTGTTACTCAGGTTTGATTAAAAGGTATAAAAGAATATATGGTTTACTGTGAAGTCAGTCCTCTTTATCATACCAATTTGTTCCTTCTTATGGACACTCCTAACTGTGTTGGTCCTAACCAAGTAAAAATTATAATTTTTTATTTATTTAGAAAAAGAATGAGACTGAACTCGACTGACAGTTGCCTATGTATCTTGTGAAAACAATAATCAGGTCTACGTAGTTCAGGGGAATTTGTAAATTTGTATATAGCATGTATGAATTTACAAGAGTGGTTGTCATCCTTTAAAATAATATGAAAGACAATCAAGAAGTAATTGCTTGTAGCATCAAAATTATTTCGATCAGACGATCAAGAGGATGGATGTCAAGCATGAGTGTTTTGAAACTACGTCAATATGTCGACAATATTGGAAAGGTCGTACATTGAAGAAGTTATGATCTTATTTCACCACAGTTGCCAATATTGTTATGACTGAAAGAGTATTAAACCCTTGCTTTTGAAATTAGGAATTGATACCCCATAAATGTAATGGTTTATGACATTCAATAAAATAAGCTAGGTATTTTTGAATCAAAATTGGGTGAGGATCAAAAGGTAGGCTGGCTAGGCACTAATGTTATTGATATTTGGATTTGAGGAGTTATTTATTTGCGTTCTTTGAAGACCCTTGAAGAGAATCTTTGAACTGTTCTAAAAAATTGCTCTAGTTTGAATACCGAAGAAATTATTCTGAAATGGTGAAGAGATCGAACCCTAATACAGGACTTCCTACATATCTTGTCAAGACAAACATCAGGTCAAAACTTAGTTCAAACCTATTTATGAATTTGTATATGGCATATCCTATTTCTAGAATAGGATTTTTTTTCCTAATAGTCGAGAGAGGGACTGAATAATTGCGAGAAGTCACACTAACTTAAATGCACTAATTCTGAAACTATGAAATTCAAAGAAGGTCGAGGAGAGTGTAAGACACACACACACACACACACACCCCATGTGAACCATAGTATTTGATGTGCATGGCCAAAAACTAGATGGAACTGTGATTTATGATTAAATAAAGTAAAAAATAATATGTAACAGTTTTTACAATGTACAAATATAGTAAAGAATTTACGAGTATAACAGATAAAGAATCAAAGAATTTGATAATTAGGATATGTAAAAATGTAAAATACCTCCCTCAATTAAAAAATTGAGTCTATCATGGTTAAAACCTACAGTTAGTCCCAAGCAGAGTCGTCATTCTGTCGTGTCCTGTTTTACCAAGGTTACACAAAACATGACTTACAAACTCTAAAAGAATTAAAGTTTTGTACAGAGTCGCCACCTAATTTTTAAGGAAACTAAGAAAACCTATTTATTTATTAACACAAATGACTTATATTTTAGTCTGTAAAAAACAATTTAGATTCTAGGTAAGGGTTCAAATTATTCCAAAGAAAAGGGATTAAGAACCCTTCAAAATCCACAAATGTGGTACCCGGCTAGACTAAATTTATCAATGAGGGAGGAAGTATAAATATTTAAAATATTGTAAAGGTGTATGTATATTAAGTATATAAAAAAACTTATATGTATGAAAATGTGTAAAAGTATGGATAAAAATATACAGATTTCAGGTGAAAAGGAAAAGTATTTTGTGACGTATGAAAAGGAAAGTATCTTTTATGTACAATAAAAAGAAAAAGTATTTTGCAAATAATACTATCTACTAGATCGAAATTATGGAGAGAAAAATAAAGATTTAACTTGAAAAGAAAAAACAATACATTGTTTATGATATAAATGTGCGAATTAATTGATTAATTTCATGTGTTTGTGTAAATATTGACGGCCTAAGTTTTGCCTAAATATACGTTAATGAATATGTAAATAAAGAATGTCACCATCCGACATCCCAAAAGTAAAGTTTTATATTTTTATCTTTATGTACAATTATACAGACGAGAAATATAAACATAAATCTTGGGACTCTCTTTCAAATAGTACTTCGGGATGTGTTACGGAGAACATGTATAAATGTTTGATAGAAGTATTAAAAATAAACAGATAATCACTAAAGTAAATGAAACTATGTGTACACGTACATATATGTGGTGTATAAAAAATAGAATTTTAATACAAAGTGGGCAAGGATTAAGTTTTAGATGCGGCATGGCTACGAAGTGGTTGCTCGACTAATCGGTCATCCTAAATCGCCTTGCCAAGATACAAATTGTAAAACTTTTTGTGTTGTTGTGATATTATAAAGATTTTGTCATCGGCCAAAAGTGTAGTATCTCATATATTTTCTATTAAATAAAATGTAAAGGACAAAATCATCCGAAATCAGTCCATCAAATGCAAAAACAATAGCAAACCAACCATTCGTAGACATAGCCACAAGTAGAGTAAAATGGCATCAACCAAAATCTAGCTAAAGGTCTCAAAGATGACCCAAATAGTCATGAATAAAGCAACAACAACAGACCTTGATGAAATACTCAAAAGTATCACAAGTCATTCTTAAATGTACCAGCAGCATGCCAAAATAAGGCAAAAAATATAATAAAAAATGGGAAACACAAATAAGATTAGCCAATTTTAAAAGGCTGCGTCGGAGAGCAAGAAACTCTGGACCCAAAAGTGTAGAAAAGATCTAAATTAGTAAATGATTGTTGTATCACCACAAACCCAATCTGTTCAAAAATAAACACATTAACCGAAAAAAATAAAGGAATTAGATCACCAAAGATAAAGAAAATATAAAGTAGCAGAAACCATCGGTGTTGCTTCAACGGTGTTTCATCGGAGCAATGCCAAAAATACAAAATCCATAAAGATCTTCCAAAAAAGTAATTTTTAGAAATTATTGAGGGTAAAGAGGAATGATCCAGTGGGTGTGGTGTGTAACGGAAAGAGGGAGATCATTCATCCGTGATTAATTTTGGTTAGGCAGCATCAAAATAGAAGAGAGGGAGAGGGTTTCAGTGGTGGTTAACCAAAGTTTACTGGTGGGTTTCGCCGAAAAGAGGCAGCGGATGCTTTCGTGAAGGTGGAACTTTTGTCCATCCGACGTTCAATTCCGACGGCGGTAGATTGGCGAGGGAAAGGAGAGAAAAAGGAGGAATGTGGTTGTGTGGGACGGAGCTCACTCGTCGGAGCTTCGAAAGTAGACAACGATGGGTTTTTGAGAGAGAGATAAACGTGAGTTTGAGAGAAACTGGGGGATCAAATCTGATTTTGTGAAGTGTATTTTGTGTATGTGTATTTTTTGTGTATTTTTGGGAGACAAATAGAAAGGAGGAAAGATATTGTGTGTTTGTATATTGTATGTGTATTGTATGTTTTATATTGTATGCATTTGAGAGAGGAAAAAGAGGAAAGAAAATATGTGGGAGTAGAAAAATCTGTTTTTTTATTTTGTGGGGGTGAATGTGTGTGTGCATGAATTGTATGAAAAATATTAACTCCACCACTTATTTATAGTAAGAAATGGTACCCCTTATTATCCAATGGATAAATGGGTGTCTCCTCTTTTTATATTTAGGCATCCTTTGGTCCTTAAGTTATTGATAAAGGATTTTCATCCTTTTGACTTATAGACAAAGTTATTGTTCAAAGCATAGTGTCATTGAGTAGTCGTTATCAGATGTGACAAGACATTATTGTGTGGTCGCTGTCAGATATAACAAAATATTATTGTGTGATCATTGTCGGATGTGATAAGACATCGAATTATTAAATTGTGTAAAAATAATTGATCCGACTTAGCGTTTGTGGACTGTAAAAATGTACAAATTATAGGTATTGATATGTAACTATAGAAAAATGAAAAGAATATTGAAAATATTAAAAAATATGATTAATTTGAAAACATTGAAAAAATGTGATGTCATTTCGTGTACGTGTGCAAATGATTGTGAAAATGTTAAAAGTGATAATGAATGATAAAAAGACTAATATAAGGAGAATTATTAATAAATTATGAAAAGTAGAAATATTACAATAAATTGATAAAAATTCTAAAGTAAGGATGATTATCAATAATTTGTCAATAATTGTAAAAAAGATGTGAAAATTATATTTTGTGCCCTTTAATGACAGGATCCTGAAGAAGTTAATTTTAAGCACGGATAGAAAAAATTAGGTGTCAACAAAAGGTAATGAAGAAACACTAGTATCACGAATATGTTCCAAACACAGCAAACATCCTCTCTCAACCAAGAACGAGCACGTAGAAAGGATATAACTCTCTTGGGACCCGAATAAAGCACACCCTTCCAAGCTATCCTTGGCATATTCTGCGGAGCTAAAATAACGGTTTTAACATAATAGTATAGACTTACATGATAAGTAGATAAGTAATCCATACCCAAGATAACTTCCAAATCTACCATATTTAGGATGATCAGATCTACCCAAGTCTCACACCCAACAAAGCTCACAATACAAGATATGTACACCCGATCTACCACTAAAGAGTCTTCTATGAGGGTGGACCCATGGATAGGAACTCTAAAAGGCTCACTAGTAGAATTAAAACCTAAAACAAAATATACAGACGCATAGAAGAAAGTCAATCTTAAATCAAATAACATAGATACAGATCTGAAGCAAACGGAGAGGAAACCTATGATAATAGTGTCAGAAGTCTCTGCCTCTGGTCTGTCAAGTATATCCAGCACTGTCCGCATCCATTAACTAATTATGTAGCCATGTGACCACCACTGGGGGCATCACTACCTTTTTTTTGTGCACCTCTAGTAGTACCTCTACATCTTTGAGGGTCACCTCTCACTGTCGATATAGGAGTAGTTATGAAAACACGGAAGGGGCAATCCTTTGCCAAATGGCTAAACTCATTACACACATACAATATCTATGGCTTGACCCAATAGAGGAAGGTACGATTGAGATAGAACAACTACCCTAGAATGATGCCCGACCACCCAAAGTTGCTGAACTAGAAGACCTACTACCTGAACCCTGCAAGGCTGTCTGCACTGGTCTACCATGATACCCATAGGAACCTCTAAAATTTCTACCTCAAGCAGTGTAACTACTGAACTAGCCCTAATGTCTTACCTTCTTGGAGGCTCTCTGAGAAGCTAGAGTAATAGACTCGATCATCTTCGCATTCTCTACTATACTCTAAAATGATGCTGCTAACACAACCATCTGGGTTAGTAACCAACTAAAGTGAAACATCCAATCCCTTCATAAACTTACAAATCTTCTCAGACTCAATGGAAAGACTGGCAATCGGATATTTGGACAAAGCATGGAAATGTGCCTCAAACTAGCTGTCCAAAAAAGGCCTCAGCAAAATAATCCCAAGTCATCTCAACTGGTAGGTAGTGTAAGTAACCCCATGTGTCAAGGTATCCTTGCCTACAACACTGCTGAACTTTGGTGGACCCAAGCGAATGAATCTCTAAAACCTTTTATGATCCTCAGAAGACATAACTATACCTGTAAATACTCAGAGTTTGTGGTGTACCATAAGAAGATGTAAGAACCATTGGAGAAACCTCACTCAAAGCTGAAGAAACATCATAGGCAGACTCTATCACAGATAGAGGTGTAACACTCAAAGCTAGAGGAACACCATAAATAGATTCTAGCTCTAATAGAGGTATAATACTTGGAGTTGGAAGAATACCAGGTACACTAAAAGGTACACACTCTAAATGAGTTACCAAATGAATCATTAACCCCTTCAAGACCATAGTAGACAAACTCTGTAAAACCTGAGTAGGTCCTATATCTCTAACATTCTCAACCCAAGGATCAGGGGAGATTCCCCTAGTACTACCTCTAGAAGGGGAAGATCCTTGTGACTTTTCTCTACCTTAGGAACGTCCATGACCCATAACTCACCCTCTAGACTGGACTCTCTCATCGAATGATGGATCAGCATCCCTGGCCTTATGAGATCTAGTCCTTACTATTTGCACAAAAAGAGTGAAACACGAATTAAAACACAGGGTATGAATGATCTGCATAATAAGGAACAAAATAAGGAAGTTTTTTAAAGATATTTTTTAGCCTCTCGAAGATAGATATGGATGTCTATGTATCGATCTACAAGACGCTATTAGACACCCTATTCTTACACTGATAAGACTGATGAACCTGACTTTGATACCAATTTTTTGACGGCTCAAAAACTAAGGTTCATGATGGCACTTATTACGGCTAAGCCTTGACAAGTAAGTCAATCACCCAAACTAATATGAAATAAGAAAACAACACCATAATCCCAAGGCAAGACTTCTAGAACAAAGTCAAACCATACATATACAATAGTAGAAGAACTCTAAGCAAGGTGTTTAGTAGAGTCTCGTGGATAGAACCATAGACATTTATATCTATCTTTGAGAGTCTATAAGAAGTCTTTAAAACAACTTTTATGTTTGGATTTCTTATTATACGGATTATTCTTACCATATTTTTTAAGTTGTGTTTTATTCTTTTCTATGTAGATGGTAAGAACTAGATCTCAAGGGGTTAGGGGTGTTGTACCAACACCTGAGGATAGAGATAGACTAAATGGTAAGGTAGGGGTCGTGGATGGACCAAAGGTAGAGAATGAACATAAGGAGTTTCCCTAATAAGAGGTACTACTAGGTGGTTTCCCTTGAACCCAAGGTTAAGCATATAGGAGATGCAGGGCCATCTTAGGTCTCGTAGGGTTTAGTTTATACCCTAGTTCTAAAGGGATTGTTGATTCGATTATTGAATCATTTGGATGGTGTTCCCTTGAGTACACCTAGTGTTCCTATAGTTTTGAGTATTGTACCGCTTTTAGTGCCAGCGTCTATTCATGGTATTTTTCTGGCCCTAAGTGTAGTTTTGTCATGACCAAAAAACTAAGGGTTGTGATAGAACTTATCTTGGCTAAGCCTTGAAAAGTAAGCCAATCACCAAAATAATATGAAATAAGATATAAAATAAGAAAATAACACCATAATCCCAAGGCAGGACTTCTAGAACAAAGTCAAACCATACATATACAATAGTAGTGGAAGTCTAATATGAAAATAATACCATAAACCATCCAGAAACATGGTGTCACAGTGTAAGAACAACCTACATACAACTCAAACACTGAAAATACATCTAATAATCCAAAAAAAAGCATAAGTTTGTCTTTGAATACAAGATAAGACATAAACGAGATAAGATACGGTCAGAGGTTAACTCTAGAAGCATAGAGTGTCCCTTACCTAGAATGTATCAAATCATCACCCAAACTCAACTACCATGCAGCATACTCGAACCTGGATCTGTATCAAAAAGGCACAAGAGAGATGAGTATATTCCACTTGTACTCAGTAGGTATCATAGGTCGGCTGAGCAAAGTAAAAAATAAGGTATATAAATACACACTATGAGCGCATCACCTATAATTAAAAAATGTCCCAAATGGTAGCTCACACCATCTCTGCTAATGGTTTAAATATATTACATAAACTAGATACAAGTATGAAAATAAATACATAATAGATATATATATCAAATCAAACATTAAAACACAATATTAAATATATATAATGTATGAAATACAATGAGGATGATAATAATGATGATATGATATGTCCGAGGTTATTGCATAACCTCTGATATACCTACTGACCATCTGCTCCTAGTAGAACCCATAGGGGGTTCGTAACCCATATACAATCTCAACACTTAATTCCAATCTCAATATCATATCTTCTCTTTGACTCGTGGGCTACAATAGAGGGTTTTATAAAGGTATCATATTTTTGTCAAAAATCAGTATTTTCATAATGGTACCAATGTCTCATGAATGTATACATGATATGAGGATGTATCTCGCAACCAAATAAAAAAAATCTCAAATCCAACCAATATACACGTGATCTAAAAATCCACTCAATAGGTCAACCATCCATGATCTAGTATAAGCCATGCATCGTTAGAGTGAAATAAACAAGCAATATATCACTGATATCACATAAACCCCAACTTAGGCATTTTACCAGGAAGAAAACAACCAAATTTATACACAAAGCCAACAATATGATATATGACCCCTACATGGGCAACACTTAGCAATTATCATTTCAAACTACCAATAACAACAACATAAGCCCGACACGAGTACACAACAGTAATAATATTATTTCATGATTTATTCATATACCCATAGCATGCTTTTATATAAGATATCTATCAAACCTAGTCTAAAAGAAAGTTAAGTCATAACCTACCTAAAATAATGAAATCCCAGTCCCAAGCCTTCAATCATGGAACCTTCCCCTCTCAAACGGCCTCAAAACCAACTAAAACATATAAATATAGAATCTACATGTTATAAAAATCCAACGATACCCATAGTTCTAATTTTTGAGTCGGGGTTAAAATGGACCCTTGAAATGGATTCTTGAAAAGAAGAGGGAAATTTGAGTTTTTTTTAGAAAGGCCTTACCCATGATTAAAGGAAGCCATAGAAGAAAGCCAAAAAAAATGGGTTGAAGGTGAGGTTTAATTTGGAAAAAAATAATTTTTAAGCCTTTCGAACTAAAATTCCCAAATTTTACTTTTGAAATTACGAAATTATGTGTTTTAGATGAAAATAATCAAAGTAAACTAATTAAAATTATGATGTAAAGCTTACCCAAGCTTGAAAATGGAAGAATATACTCAAAATCCTCTTAACCCAGAGCTCAAAACCTCAAAAATAAGAGACAATAAGAAAATGAGAAAATGAGTTTTTATACTAACCTAGTGTCGACTGCTAAGGCAATCAATTAACCACATAATCATCACCACTTTAGCACAGAATGATCACTAAAGAGGTACCCAACCACCTAGATGGACTCCACTTTAATGGTACCTGGTCTTCTAAAGAAACTACCACTTTAGTGGTCTCGTGGTGGTTGTTAAAGCGACTACACCAGATAGTTGGTGCACCAACAACTTTACGAAAATGCAAAGTTATAGATCAAGCCTTCAAGATTCATTCAGAAGCCCGCGCAAATAAAAAAAAATATGCTAATTGACTAAATTTGATACTTTATACTCAATGGCAATATTAGATTTTCAAAAAGAGGTTGTTTTTAAAATATTGACCTCCGAGACCTAATTTCATAATTTTCTAAACTAAGGGTCAATATGAGACCTAAAATCCATAAAATCATACCAACCATGATACCAACCTAAAATTAATATTTTGGATCTACTGGCATAGTCTATTTTCCATCCGACATACAGAATAATAAATGTTGATCGGTCAACTATAAGGCAGTTTTAACCCCTAAAAACCACAAACTCACATAAATCATTCTGTATTGCATTGGAAACCACACAAATTATCCCCCTCACCCCATAAATATCACATAGAAACTATGAGGAGTGGTAAAATAGTTAGAGCACATAAAGAGGTAAATTTCCTAGAATCAAGTCATTACAAGTTTCATTATCTATACTGGCATTTAATTATGATATTCCTAATACTTCTAGTGGTTCTCCACCTTTTGTACCAGTATCTAATCATGGTATTCCTAGTTCAAGATTACATCATTCATTTATGGTACCCCCATGTATGCATTTCCAATCGACCAAAATTACTATTCCTTCTGTTGCATCAATTACAGTTATGTATTTTGATGATCAAAAAAGGTTTGAGGGATTTATTCACTTAGGTCTGCCCAAATTAAGTGGTGAAATTAGTGAGGATGCCTATGAGATATTGATTGATTGCCAGGAGAAGATACATAATATTAAATCCCTTAAGTCCTATGGAGTTACTTATACTTCCTACTAGATGATGGATATGGCTAGATATTGGTGGAGGTCATATTTGAGTTGTAGACCGTTGGTTTCACCTGTTATGACTTGGACTCAGTTTTCTAAGGCTTTCTTAAGAAGGTTTGTAAAATATTCTTGATCATTTGAAGTAGGGCTCTATGGCTATTATTGAGTATGAGGCTCCTTCTTACACCTTATATAGGTATTCAATTGCTAGCATCTTTGCCGAGTTTGAGTAGATTCTAAAGATTATAAATGGATTAGATGGTACTTATCAATTGGTTATAAATTAGATGGTAGTCTAAGAGGTATATTTTCAAAGTTTTATTGAGCATGCCTAGATGACAGAGTCTATTATCCAAGCTACTCAGTGAGGCACTAAATAGGTGCATCATCATGGTAAGCTTAGTGGACACGTCTCTTGAAGTAGATACATTTTTGTAGAGGGTCCCATGGTTATTATGGTAGTACATTTCAGGCTTCTTTGCAAGGATAAGGTAATAGGTTTTCTGGTTTAGTGACTTTGAGTAGTCAGACATTGATTCAGGGTAGTTATCTTAGTTCAGCTGCACCTCCTAAGACTGAGCCGCAGAGGGTGTTTTGTGTGTGATGAGTTTGTATATATGGCCAATGATTATCCTTAGTATGTTTTTAGACCTACTTCTAGATCAGCAGTGAGATATGGTGCATAAAATAGCAGGGTGCAGCTGGAGGTACTCAAGAGAGAGAGGTAGAGGTACTTGAGGTGGTGGTCAAAAACTTGTTTAATTTGGGAGATGATGTGGTTAATGATATGATATACCTATTAAGACTAAGTTAGAGGCCTCTAATGCTGTTATTACAGGCATTATCCTGGTTTGCTACAAATTTGTTTTTGTATTATCTGTCCCTCAGTCGACTTTCTCCTAAGTGTCTATATATTTTGCTTCTAGTTTTGATGTTGTGTGTCAACCTCTTTTTATGCCTCTTTATGCTTCTAACCCAGTAAGAGATTCTTTTATGATGGATCGGGTGTAGTTCTTGTGTGCTTATCTTTGTGAGCAATGATACTTGGGTAGACTTGATTGTCTTAGATATGGTTAATTTTGATATTATCTTAGGTATGTATTGTTTATCTCCTTATCATGCTATTTTATACTAGCATTCCAATACCATGACCTTAGTACGATGGGTGTGTTGAGGTTAGCTTGGAAGGGTACACAGAATTAGGGTCTAAAGGGTGTCATATCTTTTTTTGCATAATCATTACATGATAGAGAGAAGTTATTTGTCTTATTTAGCTCTTATCTATGATACTAGTACTTCTTAACCGCCTCATATGGATTCCATTTGAGTTATTCATGAGTTTATGAATGTGTTTTCTACGAATATATCTGGTATGCCTCCAGACCATGGTGTTGGTTTTATATTGATGTGGAGCTAGGCACCAAGCCTATTTCTATTTTTCCCTATAGGATAGCCCTTGTGAAGTTGAAGGAGCATTTGCAAGATTTATTGGGTAAGGGGTTTATTAGACCTAGTATATCACCTTGGGATACCTCTATCTTGTTCATGAAGAAGAAGGATGGTTGTACGCATATGTGTATTAATTATAGGTTGTTGAACAAAGTCGAGGTTAAGAAATATACTCTTATCTATGATTCATAGGGTGTATTAACGGGTTATGTGACCCGAGTCATAAAGTGTCCAGTAAATGATGCTTGAGTTCCTGTCCTGAGTACGACTTAGGGATACGAAATTTAGGGAATATTGATGGGTCCTAAGGATCCAATTGTAACCAAATCAATAAGTGTGTGACTAAGTTCTGCTCTGAGTACGAGTGGCTCACTAAGAGTCATAAGGACATTTTACGAGTCGTTGGGTGTAAATCGTACGATATCAAGTGTATATCCCAAATAGTTATTAGGTTGACTATGATTGGACCCTATGAGTCATATTAGTTTACTTGTAGGGTTAACATATTGTGAGTGACTTGGAGACTATCTTGACTACGACTTATGATGACTAGTCGTAATGAATCTATACAAGTCGTGGAGTGACCCATAGTCACTAATGACTAAATTTCAATTTTAAATTGAGGGCCCTTTAGACAATTCCCTTCTCACCCAATTAAAACTCCACATTTATAAAGCACTTAAGAAAGATAATTTCTCATTCATAACATAATCAAACACTTTAAAAGCTCTCTTAAATCCTCTCAAGCAGCCATACTTATGGTTTTCAAGAAGTGGGCAATCCAAGGGCTCAAGAGTTGAATTCTTTTTGTGAAACTTGGTATTTCAGTTATGTTACTCTTCCCTCATTGTGAATTTGTTAAAAGCATATGTTTTAAAGTATTGTTCATGATATATTTATGTTGGTTTTGAAAACATGGTTGAGGGTCTTGAACCATTATTGTTTATGTGAGGTTTCATGTTTATCCTTGTATGGGTTACATTTAAATGGTGGTTTTAAAGTCAAATTGATGCATGGGAATGATTAATGAACTAGAGATTGTGATTTTTCGAACTTGTGACTTTTGAAGTGGTTATGACCCCAACCCCATATTGTAAAATTTGTTTTTTATATAAAAAGCATGCATATTGAACTACCCTTAAACTATTGCATAATGTTAAAAGTCAATGAAGTACAATGAATTTGAATTGAACCTTATAGGGTTGTGTAACTCCATAAGCTAATGTATAATTAAATCAAAGGGGATTTTGATTTCCCAACTAATGGTAAATAGTGTGGCATGTTCAAGTTACCTTGCAAGTGTAGTTGGTATGACGATACCAACAATGTATGCCTAAATGTATATCATGGTTCAATAACTGATAATATATGTTCTAATTATTTTAATTGGGCTTTAATGAGAGTTATGTAGCTAAGTCATCAAAGTGGAGGTTTTGAGAGGCCAACACTAGAAACTGCGATTGCCGATGTGGGGTTCTAAATGATCGGGTGGTTCAATTCCCCTCTAATATTTTCATATGATTGGGAGGTTCAAGTCCCCCATATTATACTACATTATTTGGTGCTTGTGTCACCTTGATATGCTAGGAGGTTTGAGTCCCCTATAGTGTGTATGTATACCCTCTGGTTTGTGCGGCTACAAGCACTAGGGCCCTACCAGCTGGGGGAGAGCTAGGCTCATATAGACCATGGGTGAATTCTTCTATTATGATAGTTGAGCTACATAATCCAGACTAAAGTTTTAAAGTGTATGTTAAGATTTATTCCCTATCCCGGCATGTGATATATATATATATATATATATGTATATTCATTTGATTATGTGCATTGGTTTTGAATGATTTTAAACTGATGATCATTACATTATGTTATCCTTATCCCCTAGTTATATACTAGTGTTCACCCCACTAACTATCTCTGGATGTTGTATCTTCACACGATGCAAGCATGGGAGATACCCTTTACTTTTCCTGAATAGAATTAGGTGGATCATCTCGGTTCGTCGGTTTGTTGTGGTGAAGTGGTGAGCTTTCATACTTTGGAAGACTTAGACATTTCATCAGTTCTTATCATAGACTATACTTAAGAGTTTCAATCATTAATATTATCATTTTCATTTTCATTGTCATCTATCAGGGTCAGGGTCATATCCCGAACAAGAGTGGTTTTTGGTTTTTGTTTTAGAGGGCTTTGTTGGATTACTATGGACTTAGATGATGATGGTCAGTTATTTTTCCCGGTCGATAATTGTCGGTTATAGACATACCCTTTATTTCTTAAACTTATCTTGCTATATGTTCAGAATTCACTTGACATTGGGGGTATTGTGTTGTTTGGTTAGGTGCACAAGAGTGGTCTCCAGTCCCCAGTGGACTTGAGATACCCATCACAGCAGCCCTGGTTTGGGTCGTCACAAGTTGCGCACTTGGATTGACCTCAGTATAACCTTCTACCCCTAGACTGATGGTCAGCTGATGCAGACTATTCAGGTTTTGAAGGATATGCTCCGCACATGTGTTATGTATTTAAAGGTTAGTAGGAGCAGTAGTTGGCTTTAGCGTATTAGATTAATGAGATGACCTTTTTTGAGGAGTTGTATGGTATTCATTATCGGTACTCTATTAATTGGTTTGAGACTTCAAAGGTTAGACCCCGTGGTACTAATTCTCATTGCGAGTCTTTAGATAGAGTTTGGGTCCTTCTATATAGGTTATAATGGATAGCTCAGAATATGCAGAAGAGATATGTAGTGTAACGCCCCGATTCTGCACCCTGGATGCTATACGGTGCTTGCGACCCCGAAGGACCACAAGCTAGCCCATGAATGATATCCGCTATGAGAACTTAACAATAATACTAAAATAAATGCAGAATAATGGGCTGAAATGCCATATGGTTCAAAACATCTAAAATACTGATAAAATATAACATCTAGAAAACTGAATACTGTCTGAAAATCTAGTCTGAAAAGCCTCTAAACGAATTTGTCTGAAAGTGAAGTTGATGCGATAATCCCCCAACTAACTCCATCTGCTAAAATACAGCTAAGCTGAAGTACTAAAATAAAAGCATATCCTCAATAGATGAGGACTCACTACTAAATCTGCTACTGCTGGCTGAATCTGCCTAAGCGCGGTCAGGAACCTGAGCGTCCGAACCTATGATATGAAACATCATAGCCCAAAAAATGGGTATGCGATCAGTACGTAGGAATGTACTAGTATGCTAAATTAGGTAAGGATGGATGCATGGGCTCATATTTATGAACAATAACTAACTAAATGATATGAAAAAGTTGGATCAGCATACATGGAGGATCTGTAACTACTGAACATACTGTGCATATTGGGACTGAGTATACTGGAACTGAATCTAATATCTGATAACTGAATATACTGATAATCTGAGTTACTAATAACTGAGTGACTATATCTTATAGTCCTGATTCTGTAGAACTAAACTGAGTTCTATTGTGAAAACTGAGACTAAAACTAAAACTGTGGGAGGTAATCATCTAACCGCCATTCCCCAAATCTGAACTAATGACTGAGCTGGGGTCTAATCTGTAACCCCAATTAGAAGGGTGTCAGTACCGTACCATTGGTAAAAATAAACTGAAGAGTAACCCTCTACTGGTAGGTTCCCTAAATAAGAATAGTGGTACCCTTTATTGGTAGGTAGAGCACCTCATCAACCCTTAACTGGTAGATGTGATGTCTCAACCTACACTGTCTACGTAGTTCTAAAATGCAAGGATTTCTTCTAAGGATCATAACTTCTGATGGTAGGTAAGTCCCCATCCTTAGGTTCACTCGGTGTTGAATCCTACTCCCAACTGAAAGTCACTAAACTGTTATACTGGACAGAATTCACTGAGATTGCTGAGTTTTCCTAAGTTTAGTAACTGACTAAGTTCTATTAAGTTCTGTAATGGACTGAGATTACTACTGATCATGACATAACTAATACTATTCTGCAACTGACACTGGCTCTAGGTAAACAGTTAAATTATCGGGTATTAAATACCCCAGGACTCGATAGGATGAAAAGTAAAGAAAAGCATAATCTTGAATAACATAACAATGTTCACTTGGTTATAATACATTCATAGAGTCATTCCATCAAACACTTGTAATGCATTAACTTGTACATGAATGGGGAATACATGTTAGCATGCTATAATGGCATTATTTCATTCTCATAGATAATTTATCAAATACATGGGAAGCATACTTGGTTCATCAAATCATAAACACTTAGGGTTAACATGGCTACAACAATCAACTTGTAAATTGAAGGGTTTATCATGAATATCATGTGATTTAACACATACTAGAACCACTTCTTGAAACTTGTAATCTAAATTATGGATTAAACTCAAACAACATCATGAACATGAATTTAATCTAATTCAAACATGAAAATCATAAATCATAAATATTGTACATTAAAAAAGGATTCTTGGGCTCCATGGAAGGTAAGGATCCATGAACGAACATCTAACATACCTTAATTAATGAGTCCTTGGAGAAATTCTTGGGATTGACCTTGATTCTTGAGAGCTAGGGTTTGATTTCTTAAGAGAGAATTATCTTTTGATTTTGGGGAAAAAGTGAATAATGAAGTGTTTTACAGGTTTTTAAGGCTTAAATTACACATCTGGGCAGAATAAAATTATGGGAAAAGACTGTTTTAACCCTGGGAGCAACTTAAATTTTTCATGAAATTTTCTCGATTTGGACCCCTAACGCGTTGCGCCACAATCGCGCTAGGCCTCTGGAAAATAACAACTGGGAAATTACATGGTGGCACGATCCGGTGGTATCGCATTGCCACTTTGTTTATGAACTAGAAGTTCACCGTGACGCGATGGGATTGCCTTGGCACACTAGAAATTGACAATTGTAAACTAGGTCTGTGGCGCGATGCGCCAACATTGCAGAGCAACACTAAAAACTGACAATTTCTATTTTAACAAACTCTACGATGCGCACTAGCCTGAATGATGATGTTTAACGACTGAAACTTAAAATCGCCATAACTTCTTATCCGGTTGTCGGATTTAGGCAAATTTTATATCATTAGAAAGTTAATTGAATTTCCTACGTAATGGCAGGTCAAATCTGAAAATTATTGAGATTTTCAAAAATTTTATTTAGGATAACCCATGTACTGAGGGTTAATCTAAGCTAGGAAAATATAGGGTATTACAATATCTCCCCATTGGGAACATTCATCCTCGAATGTGGCTAGTTAAGATGAAAGAGTACGGACAAACTAATTTTATTTACTGAATTAGACATGCACAACTGAAACATGGTTACGTGACTGGTCTGATAGACTAAACTTGCATTCTGAACACGCATGTCTGATGTATGAGAACATATCTGAATGGATTAATAAATACATGACTGCATATGCATGAATGAGAACATGGGGACATGACTAAGTATGAATCATGATACATAAACTAAACTGATTCCTTAGATACGTGTCATGACAGGGGAATGGTCACACGGATGAGATTGGAACTTGAGGGTCAACTATGAGGAACCATTACTTCAACTAGATTTGCTACGTGAAGAGAAAATGGAAGGTTTAGATCATGATAGCTCAGGGATTATAGTGTATCTCCCCCTTGGGATACTATGTCCTTCGAGAATGCTGACTTGGCTGAGATACTAAAGAAAAAGTATGAAATGATGCACGAGACACCTACAAACTAAATTGTAACTGAATATCTGGGATCTAAAACTAAGGCAAAAATATATAAATGGGAGATCTGTAACATACCAGTGACCACATCAGGAGAACCTTCTTGATCTTGTCTGAACTAAAGTGCGTAGAACCTGTTTAGGTATTGCCTACTGGTGGCACTAGAAGTAGCACCTTGTTGATTCGAGTGACCTGACTGAGATAAAGGACGACTATACCGACCCTGAGAATTTGACTAAGGACAATCTCTGAATCTGTGGCCTAGCTTGCCACACCCAAAACAAATATCACTGCTAGCTCTACACACACTCTTATGATTCTTACCACACTCTTCATAAAATGGATTAGTACGACCATTGCTTACACTATCCTGTGTCATCGGTACACTGGCTGAGGATAGAGATGGGACTGAAAACTTTACACAAAATTAGGAACGGTTACCACCTTCTGACTTAGGCTAACTAAAACTAAAGCTATCTATTCTAGCCCACTTATTCTCTCTCTTTTTTTTCTTAAGCTTCTGCTCCTCAATCTGTTAAGATGTACCATAAGCCTAGATATGTCTATCTCTTTAATCAACATCGCTATTTTGCGCTCCTTAACCATACTATCTGACAACCCAGATATGAACTTGCTCATTCTGAACCTATTACCTATTATGACATGGGGAGCATACCTGGCTAACTGAGTAAACTTAAGGGAATACTCTTTTATGTTCATACTACCTTGTCTGATATTGATAAACTCTCACACTTAAGCTTCTCTTAGCTTTAAGAAAAGAATTTGTCTAGGAAAAAAGTAGCAAACTCTTCCCACCCTATGGGCTCTATATCTACATCCTTGTCTATCTTTTACTGGTTAAACCACGTATGGGCTACATCTTGTAGATAATAGGTGGCTAACTCAGCACTCTCACTGGAAGTCACTCCCATGATATTTGTGACTTTTTGAACCTGGTCGAGGAACTCCTATGGATCCTCTTCTGACTTAGATCCCATAAAGGAAGGAGGATTCATTCAGGTGAAGTACCGAATTTTGGTTGCAGTAGTATTGGCCACTGGGTTGGCCAAAATAGAAGTTGGATGTTCATTCTGAGATACTACTAAATTGGCTAGAGTAGTGAATGCAGCTCTGAATTTTGCGTGAGAGATATGTTCGTCCAGGGATTTTCCTGAATGGGCTGAGGGGATGACTGGTTTTTGTTTCTTCTTTCATTAGTCCTTTTGAAAGGCATGTTTTGTAAATGAAAGAAAGAAATGGTTAGACTCAGAGATTAACTTGACTCGCATCACATAAATACTGAAAGAAGGGAAATTTTTCCTAAAAACATCTCATGTCCTACTATTCATAAGTGTGACGTGCTACGCACCCATGCACAAGACTCTACGCGATGCAGCTTTTCATACTTCCTAGGACTCTACGGAACCTTAGGCTCTAATACTAAGTTTGTAACACCCCGAGTCTGCACCCTAGATGCTACACGGTGCTTGAGACCTTGAAGGACCACAAGCTAACCCATGAATGATATCTTCTGTGAGAACTAAATAATAATACTAAAATAAATGTGGAATAATAGGCTGAAATACCATAAAGTTCAAAACATCTAAAATACTAATAAAATATAACATCTGCAAAACTAAATACTGTCTGAAAATCTAGTCTGAAAAGCCTCTAACTGAATCTATTTGAAAGTGGAGTTGATGGGACAATCCCCTAACTAACTCTATCTACTAAAATACTGCTAAGCTAAAGTACTAAATAAAAGCATATCCTCAATAGATGAGGACTCACTGCTAAATCTACTACTGCTAGAAGAATTTGGCTAAGCACGATCAGTAACCTGAGCATCCGAACCTATGATATGAAATATCATAGCGCAAGAAAGGTGTATGCGATTAGTACGTGGGAATGTATTGGTATGCTAAATAAGGTAAGGCTAAATGCATGGGTTCATATGCATGAATAATAACTAACTGAATGATATGCAAGAGTTAGATTAGCATACATGGAGGATCTGTAACTATTGAACATACTGTGTATATTGGGACTGACTATACTGGAACTAAATCTGATATCTGATAATTAAATATACTAATAATCTGAATTACTGATAACTGAATAACTGTATCTAACAGTCCTAATTCTATAGAACTAAACTGAGTTCTATTCTAAAAAATGATATTGAAACTAAAATTGTGAGAGATAATTATCTAATCGATATACCCAAAATCTGAATAGATAACTGAACTGGGGTCCAATCTGTAACCCCAATTGAAAGGGTGTCAGTATCGTTCCATGGGTAAAGACAAGCTGAAGAGTAACCCTCTACTGGTAAGTTCCCTAAACAAGAATGATGGTACCCTTTACTGGCAGGTAGAGAACCTCATTCTTAACTGCCAGGTGTGATGTCTCCACTACTCTGGCTACGTAGTTCTGGAATACAAGGATTGCTTGTAAGAATCACACTCTCTGCTGGTAGGTGAACCCCTATCCTTGGGTTCACTCAGTGTTGAATCCTACTCCAATTGAAAGACACTGAACTGTTATACTAGACTAAATTAGACTAAATTCACTGAGATTACAGAGTTTTCCTAGGTTCTGTAACTGACTGAGTTCTACTGAGTCATTTAATGGACTAAGAGTACTACTGATCATGACATGATTGATACTATTCTGTAACTAAAACTGGTTCTAGGTAAACAGTTAAATTATCGGGTATTAAATACCCCTAGGACTCGATAGCATGAAAAGTAAAGAAAAGCATAATCTTGAATAACATGACAATGTTCACTTGGTCATAATGCATTCATAGAGACATTCCATCAAACACTTGTAATGCATTAACTTGTACATGAATGGGTAATACATGTTAGCATGCTATAATGGCATTATTTCATTCTCATAGACAATTTATCAAACACATAGGAAGCATAGTTGGTTCATTAAATCATAAACACTTAGTAACATGGCTACAACAATCAACTCGCAAATTGAAGTGTTTATCATGAATATCATATGATTCAATGCATAATAAAATCAATTCTTGGAACTTAAAATCTAAATCATGGATTAAAACTCAAACAGCATCATGAACATGAATTCAATCTAATTCAAACATGGAAATCAAAAATCATAAATCTTGTACATTGAAAAAGGATTCTTGGGCTCTATGGAAGGTAAGGATCCATGAATAAACATCTAACATACCTTAATTGATGAGTCCTTGGAGAAATTCTTGGGATTGACCGTGATTCTTGAGATCTAGGGTTTGATTTCTTGAGAGAGAATTATCTTTTGATTTTGGAGAAAAATGAATAATGAAGGGTTTTACACATTTTTAGGGCTTAAATCCCACATCTGGGTAGAATATAATCATGGAAAAAAACTGTTTTAACCCTGTGTGCAACTTAAATTTTTCATGAAATTTTCCCGATTTGGACCCATGATGCGATGTGCCACTCTCACTCTAGGCCACTAGAAAATGACAACTGGGAAATTTCAAGGTGGCGCGATGCGGTGGTATCGCGTTGCCACTTTATTTGTGAACTGGAAGTGCACCGCGATGTAGTGGAATCGTGTTTGCATACTAGAAATTGACAATTGTGAATTGGTTCTATGGCGCGATGCGCCAACATCATAGAGCAAGACTGAAAACTGACAATTTCTATTTTAACATACTCCACGATGCGCTACTGGCCTGAATGATGATGTTTAATGACTGAAACTTAAAATTTCCATAACTTTTTACCCGGTTGTCGGATTTAGGTGAATTTTATATCATTGAAAAGATAATTGAATTTCCTATGTAATGGAAGGCTCAAATCTAAAAATTACTGAGTATTTCAGAAAATTTATTTAGGATTACCCATGTACTGAGGGTTAATCTAGGCTAGGGAAATACGGGGTATTACATGCAGACTGTAGGTTTTATGCCTTAAAGATTGGTATTGTTGATAAGGTCTTCCTTTGTATGTCACCCATGAAGTACGTGATAAGGTTTGGAAATAGGGGCAAGATTAGCCCCAGGTATATTAGATCTTTTAAGATTCTTTAGACAGTTGGGGAAGTTACTTGTGAGCTGGCCTTACCTCCAAAAGTTTTAGTCATTCATCCAGTTTTGTATGTTTTTACGCTTTAACACTATATTTTATATGAGTCTCATGTAATTTATTGGGACTCGATTTAGTGGATGAAAGGCTGAGCTTTGTTGAGGAGTTAGTGTCCATTTTATCCAAAGGTGTAAGATGATTGCATTCTAGAGACATTCATATAGTTAAGGCTCAGTGGAGACACCATCTAATTAAGGAGGCTACTTGGGAGGTCGAGTCCAATATGTGAAATTGTTAACCTTACCTCTTTACTGATTCAGGTATTCTTGTCTTTAGTTCAAGGGCCTACTATATTTTTTTGGGGTGGATACTGTAATGACCTTGGTTTGTGAATTTTCCATTTCTATGTGATTGTACCATTTTTTCTATTTCTATATTTACTATATGTTGATGTTGAGGTTTGGGGATGGTTGACACGATTCCTGAGGTGATCGATAACAAGTTATGTGAGTTTATGATTTTTAGAGGCTTGAGAAGTCATATATTTGACTTTGGTGAACACTCAATATTCTGAGTATTAGATGGTAAAATGGACTGTGCAATCAAATCCAAAATGTCAAATTTGGGTTAGTATCAGGATTGGTTCTATTTTGGGATAGTTATATCTCATTTCGACCCCTCATTTAGAAAATAGTGAAATAGGATTCTATGGTTTAATTTTGTGAAAACAATCATTTTTCAAAATTCGACCACATCATTGAGTCGAGAACGTTGAAATTAGCCTAATAAAATATATGGTTTATCCCGGTAGGATCCCGATCAAATTTCAAGGGTTCACTCGAAGCTTGGCAGGCTTGCACCAAAATCTACATCAGTTGATATCTAGTGCAACCGCTTTAGTGGTTCAAGAATGCTTATGTGGTAGATACTTTAGTGTCCAGGCATCACTTAAGCGACTAGTTAACTACTTAATCGACAATCGTCGTATATAAACCTTTTTTTTCTCGATTTTTCCTTCATTCTTTGACTCTAAGCTTCGAGAAAGATATTTTTTTAGGGTTTCACAGTTGATATTCACGTGGGTAACTTTAAAAACAATCTCTTATGATTTTTGTACTATTTCTTTTGATCAACATATCGCGAAACTATCACACAATATCACATATCCATCAAGAATTGTAAACATAATACATACTAACTATCTCAATTTTAAGCTCTTAAAATATATATTAAATGATTCTATAGTCTATTATTGACTTCTAATCGCATGTCAAACACACATACTCTTTAAACATATCAAGTGCCTTTTCATATCAGATATAGAGAAAGTTGAATTTGCTAACTCATGTTCTTTGGATCTCGTATTTATTTATAGTTATTCTCAATTATACACACAAGCTTGTAAACAATGTAATTTTTTTTATATCATTCTACACTTGATAGTAAATTTTACATATGATCTTATGCAAGAAACGAATCATAATAATCACACAAAAAATATAGTTCTTAAAATAAGCAAGCATTTGAAGACCATCACAAGTATATTATCTACCCTAATATTTGTGAGAATCAGTTCACAAAAATCAGAAAGAATATAAATTCATAAATAAATAATAAGTAGGTTTAAAGAAAATACAATCCGAATTTAGTTGTCACTTTCTCCTTTGTTGAGTTGTTTGTTGCTTTGTATACTTTCATTTTACAAGAAGTAGACATATTTAGGACTATATATCAAGTTCAAATCAAGAGGAATTCAACTAAATTTTCATTCCTAAAATAGTTTGGCTTCCAACTCCATGTTGTTAAAATCCCTAGCGAAGAAATGATTGATAATTTTTCTTTTTTTGACGATTCACAACGAGACCCTCTTTTAGAAGAAAATTTTTCTTTCACGATCCTTGTAAAAACTAATACAAGTACACCTGTTAATTATGTTCCCACAAACTTCTTGTTCTCCACTGATAAGTACAACAACACAAACAAAGTCAAATTCATTTTCAATCACTCCTATGATAATATCATGCCTTTATGTGATGTTTGGTGATGGGATAAATTTCCTCTCTTATATGAACAACTATTGACATGTGATATACTATAAGTAACAGATTGTTTCTGTATATTTCCAATTCAGACCCAACTTCTATCGGCAACCAAACTTCTATTGATTTTCTTACCAACTTCCCCCACATTCAACTAGTATACTCACACCGTGGAGTACTATTTTTTCTGTTATTCCAGAGAGATAAAATCTAAAGAGTCTGCAAAGTCAACTTTAATTTGATAACCACAATGCCAGCCCTCAATTTGATTGATAATAAATATCATTTTTAGATTGTTAGGAAAATATGTATCAAGAACACAAAATGATATTTTTAGATTGTTAGGAAATGTAAAGATGAAGGTTTGACAATATGAATAACAACATAGGATTTGAGGCTTGAAACACACATGAAACACTTTTCTAAAAATGATATTTGCTCCCTCTCTTCTGTAATATTGTCATGGGATTGTATGCAAATAAGTTTATTGAAAATTACAAAAGCCTATGAATTTTTGCACCAAGAAAATAGTAAAGAAATTTTCTACTGAAAAGCAAGAACTTGAACTTGATCTTTTGGGAAAGAAAAGAACTCTTTGGAAAATATTTTAAGGAATGTACTCTATGGAAAGTTTCTCTGTAAACACTTTTCGTAAAAGATATGTTAGAAATCAGAAGAGGTTGAGTTTATAAAGAATTGATAGAAATTAAAAAATGAAAGGACACAAACTTTTATCTAAAAGACATCTTTTCAAAGATATGACTTGTAATTATTTATTTAATTTAAATAAAATATCCAACATCTACTGCTATTGGGAAGAGGAGGAAATGTGGTTCCATTGCTATTTAGAAAATGAATATTGGTGAATTTGGCATGTGAAGTACCACTAATGGCTCCGCTTATCAGGTAAATCATTTTTTTTAATTTTCAAGAATATGTATCATTTTCATTTGCTTCGTTAGTTTTTTCTTGTTCTTTAGGAATTGATAACTTACTAAATGTGTTTTCTAGGAAAAATTATAACATTCTTTCAATCAAGCCAGTGGTAAATTTTTTCTGAAGATCATCACTGAATTAACTCTGTTTTCATTTGAATTATTTTTTTCTTTATAATTATAATTTGTATGTGGTAGATGTTCAGTTCTTCAATTTGATTCTTTGATTTTTGGTTAAATTATTTTTTCCTTTATTATTATAGGTTGTAAGTTATGGACGTTCAATTCTTTAACTTGATGCTTTGATTTTTGATTAATACAAAGTTGTCATCTTCGTTTAAATACCTAATGAAGTATTAAGGTATAACACTGTGGACTAAAAATAGTAAAAATATCATTCTTTTATCAAAAGGAAAAAAATAAAAAAAGGAAGACCAAGTAATAACACAATAACATAATTTTTGTTGCTAAAATACCTATTTCTCCTTTATTTTTCTTCTCATATTTGCTTTTATCTTTCGATTTAGATTATTATTTAATACCACTGAGCCCTTTTGTTATGCCTTAGCCTCTTTTTTTTTTATAATAAGGATATTGTTACATTAATAAAAAGCTTAAGAAACATCACATAAAGTTCGGGGGTGCCCTTAAAATATTTTGGGTTATGGTTAAATCAGTAGTATCAATATTACAAGCAATAGTTTTTCTAGGAAAAGAAGTTCCTAAAATACCTTCTTCAATATCTTTTACAATAAACATTAAAGGAACCGCCAAAATTTTTGCTTATCAGAAATATCCTTGCCAGCCACATCCTTTTCCACTAAGTCATTTACTCTATTCTGTTCCCTAAATATGTGTCTGAGAATTAGAGCCCCCAACTTCTGCATTAATAACCTGCATTCACAAATTAAATTATCATAAAGTGCATGACCTGTTGTTTCGTATGAAAAGCCTTCTCTGAGTCTGTGTTAATTTTCAGTAGAGTGTGGTTTCTTTCCTTGGGAATTCTTAGGCCTTCTATGATAGCAAGGAGCTTAGCTTAACTAAAGAAAACATGAACACAAGTTCTAGTGAAGCCTAAGATCTAGTTTCCCATGTGATCCCTGAGCACACCCCCAATTCCACCTTTACCATGCTATTTTTAATAGCTCCATTAGTGTTTATCTTAAGACTGTCTAGCTCAAGTGGCTCTCATTGTAGGTAGATAGTTGTGTAGTTTTTCTTCTTTTTTGGACCTTTTTCTACCACAAAGTGGAATTTGATTGCTTGGGCTATGGAATGATATATATGAATTAGAGTTGTTATGCAATTAAAAATATTATCATTCCTAAGGAGACATGTGTTCCAGAGACAAAAAGGCATTAGAGTTAACTAATCAAAATCAATTCAAGTGTTGATTTTTTTACCTTTTAGGGAATCTCAAGTGGTGATCTAGTTATTTGCATTCATATAGGAGGATCCAATATGTTGGATAGTACTATTGATCCTGGCGACATCATGCCAAAAGCTAATAGCTTTAAGACATGTAAATAAGATGTGGGTGATATCATTTTCAACTGTAGCATGTATTATAGAGATGGAACATGGGAGTGAAATTGAGACCAGTGTAATGGAGGTACTACCCAGTAGGGAATCTATGATAATGGAGAAGCCAAATAGAATTCTTGATTTTATTTGGGGCATTGATTTTCCAAATCCACTGGAATTTCTTTGTACCTTCTCCATTATTCAAGTTATGGGATTTAGTATAGAGTGATAGGCACTCCTAAGTGAGAAAGTTCCATTACTTTTGTCTTTTCAAATGATCTTATATTTATAATTGCTACTAGAAATAAAGAAAAATTATAGATGACAGCTTAAAGCTCTTGAGGGAACTGGAATGAGAGAGTATTGAGGTTTCAGTGATTTTTTGTGTGAAGGTTGTTAAGCTTGATTTTATATTCATCCTTATTGAGAGGACCCTAAATGTGTTGTCCAATAGAATCATGATTTGGTGTTTATATATCCTCAAAAAAGATGACTCTACTACCTTTCTAGACTACCCACCTTTGGTTGGCTCTATAGGTTTCCCATCCCTCTCTAATGCACTTCAAAGTCCTAGAAATTATTCTATCCTTGGGCTCTTCTTAACCTTTGTAGTATTTATCAAACAAGAGTTTGGACCTTATCGTATGGGAGATATGGTATATTATCTAGGCTATGCTAACATGGAGAGCTTTTCTTTTAGGTTCAAACTTTTGGATACTAAGACCACCTTTGCTCATGGGATTGGTAGTAGTTTACCAATTGATGAGGCGTAACTTTTTTTCATTATTGTGTCCCAGATGAAATTTCTTTGAATTTTATCTAAGACACTGTTGATTTTTTGGATGAGCCTGATATATTGTATCACATAGAAAGTAATACTCCCAAGTGTGTCTTTAGCAAGAACATTTCGATCAATCATTTTAAGCTTGACTATCTTCCAACCAGCTAGTCTAGTTTGCATTCTATTAATAATGAATTAGAAATCACTATCAGTAGTCTTAGAGTGTAAGATAGGAAAATCTATATATTTGCGGAAGGTGTTGCTTGAGTGGATATTAAGAAAAGAATAATAGACATTACTTAGCTCATTTCTGCAGTTAATAGAGAATAGGGCTCTAGATTTGTTGACATTGATCTTTTGGCCAGACATTTGGCAGAATTTCCTAAGGGTAAAGTTTATGGTATGACATTTTTGGTGCTGGATTTTGAGAAAAGAATTAGGTCATCTGCAAAGAATGGGTGAGAGATCAAAGGCCCAAGATTTGAGATACTAATAGGTTTCCAAATTCTGCTGGCAACACTGATATTAATGGCTCTAGAAAGCCTTTTCATACATAAAATAAAGATATATGGCGAGATAGGATCTCCTTGCTTAATTTCTATAGAAAGATAGAAGGGGTCAGTTTTTTAGCCATTCACTAGCATTGAGATAGTGCTACTTGAGATACAAGACATGATGAGATTGGCAATGCTAACAATAAAGTGAAAATAGACAATTGACAAGACTGACAAGAAAGGAAAATAGACCAAGGTGTTATTGATGAAAGACCATTCTAGTGTATCAAAGGTTTTTTTAAGGTCTATTTTAAGGATCATTTTATATCCTACTTACCTTTTATTTTCTTGAAATGAGTGATAAATTCTTGGACAATGATTGCATTGTCAAAGGCTCTCCTATTAGAGAGGAAGCTTTATTGGTTTGGGCTAATTATGGAAGAAAGATAAGGTTTGATTTTATTCACAATGATCTTGGTAATCACTTATAGGCAGTGTTTAAAGGTCCTATGGGTCTAACGTTATTGAGAGTAAAGGAATTTATACATGTAAGGATCAAACAAAAGAGGGTACCATTTATTTTAGGATTAATTTTGCTCTTCTCAAAGGTTTCTTTATGAAACTTAAGTGTTTTGTCATTGACAATATCCCAGTATGTTTCAAAGAACAATGAGAGAAGTCTATTAGGACTAGAAGCTTTGAGGGTTTGAAGGAATTGATTGCAACCAAGACCTTAGAGTCTCTAAGAGAGACACTTAAGAGATTAATGTTTTCCTGAATAAGAGAGGAAAAAGGTCATCCGGGTGACTAGTAGTTACAGTAGAAAATATTTTTTAGTCGTGTAGAAATGGGAAAAGAAACTAGTGATGAAGATTTTAATGTCTATTTGATAATCGATTCAGTTTCCAACCTCATCTTTGATGGAGAGAACTTTGTTTCTTCTCATTTTATTAAGGGTGAAGGTATGGAAAAATTTGGTGTTTGAGCCTCCTCCATTTATCCAGGTGATTTTGGATCTTATTTTTTAGAAATCATTTTCAAACTTGAGAAAAGTGTCATGCTCTTGAAGGGTCTGAATTTTCAAATTTTGGAGGAAAGATCTATAGGGGTATTTTGGGGATTTTTGAATTCTACCAATTTTGTCAAGGATTTTTTTCATTTTTTGAAAAAAATTATCAAAAGTGACTTTATTCCAAGTAGAGGCATCACTTTGGAGGAAGTGGATCGTACCGACGAGGGTGTTAAGTGGGGTAAAGGGGGAGAGAAAACCTTCTTGAAAGTGGGGTGTCCACACCACATGGGCTCCATTTTGAGAGAAGTGGTGTCATTATGAGGACCCTTTTTGCACATTTTTACAAGCATTGGGTAGTGATCAGAGTGGGTACGTGGAAAGTGAGTGATGCTAGTATCCGGATACATAAGTATCCAAGAGTCATTAGCAAGACGTTTGTCCAATCTTTCAAGGATAAGGTTTTGCTTGTTTTATACCTCTTGTTGTTGGACCTAGTATACTTGATACCTTTAAAGCTTAAATCTATGATACTATATTGATTTAAACATTGTCAAAAGAGATTAACTCTATTATTATGAATACAGTTACCCCCAAACTTCTTCTTAGTTTGAATAATCTCCTCTTAGTTTTCTTACCTTCAGTAAGTTAGACATGAAAAAGAAAACATTGAGGGATATTTGAATTTTTCCCCTTTCTTTTTGGAAAAATGAGGCCAAGTATCGGGATTAGAAAAAGAAAAAAGAATAAAAAGTACAAGGAAGAAATAGAGGAATTAACATAAAATATTAATGGAAAGGAATAGCTGAAAAAGAAAAAGGGAAGAATAAATTAGGTATAAACACGTAATTAAGAGATCATGTTTTACTTAAATTTGTTTCTTTCTTTGCATGTCAATTTAAGAAATATACAAAAAATAATTTTGCCTATATATATATATCAAGTATCTTGGCATTTCTCAAAACTAGAAATCAATTTATCTTTGTAACGTCTCTTCCCGCCGCTACATATAAGTCTTTTGTTTAAAATTTCATGGTAAAATTCTTCTTGAATTTGAAGTTATAAATTTCAGGTTAGGATAATTTTGGTTTATAGTCTAAGTCAAAATACTCCATTCTTGACTCCTTTAAGCTCGGTAATTGAGGAGAATTATGTGACTGGAGCTGATTTTAGCTGCGAGATGGATTCTTGAGTGCCTAAACATTGTTAGACCATAATTTCAGCTCAATTCTCTTTTATTTTCCCCAGTTCACTTTCTTAAATTCTCGAGTTCTTATTAGGACTACTTTTGTTATTGTTGAGCTCGAATTTGGCTATATTTTTTGTGGCAACTAATGTGTGAGATTTTTAGTTTGATTTATGACCCAGATATTTTATACACAACATGGTTATTGTTTCCCTTATCCATTTAAATCATTATTTTGATAGTGTGGCAACTTCGGAGGCCTGTCGAAAGGGGTAAGCTCCAGTTTAGAGGATTCAGCGAGCGTTCAATGCCATGCAGGTAGGCTAAGTTTACCCTTCTTTAGATTGAGATTAAGTATTTGTTTACTATTATGCTATAATTGGGCATGTAATTTTATCCCAGGCATTAGTTTAGTATTTTTACGCCTTATTTTACTAGTTAGAGGCCTTTTTGGCAGATTTCAAGCACATTCTCCCCTAGTATAGTGTACTATCATCCTTTGAGTCTAGGATTAGTGATATTAGTACCTAGAGATGGGAATGAGAAGCCTTAGATTAGAATCAACTAGGTTTCAGCCAATGTTTGCTTATTGGGACCTCGATGGGATCCACTACCTTTTTTAGCTAGTATACTTGCCATTAAGTTCCTTTAGGCTTAGTTATACTTTTAGCTTTTAGTTTACGTTGTTACCTTGAGTTGGGTTTGACTTAGACTTGATATTTGGCCTATTTTAGCTTTTTTCTCCTAGGTAGAGTAGTAACTAATCTTGCACCACACCTACTCGACCTATATTTGATACCCTACTTGCCTTAGTGTACTTATCCGCCTGAGAATAATATTCTTGACTATGATTTAGAGATAGGCTTAAAACCCTCTAGTTTCTTCATGTTAGATTGTTATGCCTATATTTTTGTAAATGTATTCTAGTTCCTATTAAGTTCGGCATATGCTTTATTTTTATTATTGTTATGAGTTATTCTACGATACTGACATGGATTATAGTTGTGGTTTGGTTACTATTTATGAGCTCCAATATGGATTTAGTATTAGTTTATGGATGAAGTTGGCTACTAATGAGATCACTTGTTTTTGGACACAGTATGATTACTATGAGTATCAGTTCAAGTCCAGCATCTAATCATGATTATGGTTGTAGATGTTTTGGTGTTACAGTTGTTATTAGAAGTTTGGAAGTGGTATAGAGTTCTGTTGCATTTTATTTAAGTGGATCTTATTACTATCCACTATTTACAATTCAAACCAGGTGTTTGGTCTCTCATTATTATCCATCATTTTTGGTTCAAACTCGATACATGTCTGGATATTTCATCATAAATTTAGGTAAAACATTTTACTTGGGATAGATTTAGTTACTTGATAATTATGCTTTCTATTTTAGTCTCTTATTGTCTGTACCCACCGACTTATAGAAGTTTGATAGGGTTAATTGATTTCCTGTGTGTGCCTTCTAGGCTTATTGAGGCCCAGTTATGTTGCATTTAGTGCATTTCTTTTATTTTGGAGTTATTTATTTACTTTATTGCTCTTACCTAGTTGAATAGATATTTACATTTCTACCTCTATTATTATTGACTTGGCTTACACACTCACATTATATTTATGCGTTTATTACATTTGAGCTTAGTCGTCTAGTGATGTCTACTGAGTACCCATTGCTTTGGTACTTATACTGCACTTCTATATCTTTTTCTTGATGTAGATTCGAGTAAGAGCCACTGGCTTTAACGTTATTCTTAGGTCTTACTGCTTATCCAGAGATGGGGTAAGCTTTCTAGATTTGAGGTTGATCCTCCTCAATCTATTTCAGTTATAATCTTTTGTATTCTGAGACTACTGCATATATATATATGGGATATTGTCTAGTACTATTGTTTTTGGTTGCAGTGGCTCTAGTATCGGCCTTACCAGGTCTTGTGAGGATATTTTTTATTTATTTTGTCCTCTCCCTGTCTTGTATAGCATGTTATGTATACGTATAAATTTCCCTGATTCTACTTATATTGTTGTTATATTGATTTCATTCTTTTCTTCCTTAATTTCCGCTCGTAAGCCCATTACTTATTGTTCTGGGCTATGGCTTGGCTTACCTAACGACGGGATAACACAGGTACCATCACGGTCTGAGAAATTAGGTCGTGATAGTTTGGTATAAGAGCTATGTTTCACTAATATTGTTGGTACAAGATCCAATAATTAGTATAGTCCCGCAGATTGGTATTAAGAAGCCCAAATCCTATCTTCGGGAGGCTACAGAACATTCTTAGGAAGATCTCAAGTTTTTGGCTCACTTTTGTGTGCGTGGTACGGCAGCTAAGGATCAAAACCTTAAGTGGGATGCTAGATTTCCAATTAGAGATAGAGGACGACTCTAACATTGAGGGCAGGCTAGAACTATAGAACCATCTTGAGATCAAGATATAGAGCCATAGTAAGATACTATTATTGATCCTGAGCTAGAGATAGACCAGAGATTTCATTGTTATAGCAGCAGGTGGTCAGCCTAGGCCCCACCTATGTTTATACATCTTCAATCCTCCATGATGTGTTGTTTCAATTATTAGGGTTAATTGCCAGTCCAACGATCAATGTTGTGTATATATATAAATTTCCCTACTTCTATTTATATTACTATTGTGATCCTATAAAATAAACAAACTTATACACACACAGTACCACTAACACTTGCAGATAATTTCACACAAGTTTATCAGTTGTAAGCTTCCTTTATTCACAACTCGACATCCCAATAATAGAATCACTTCCTTGATCCTAATTGATATCATAATTCTCAAGCAAGCCTCTAAATTAACTTCTATAATTTGAATCTACTAATACCTACCATCGATCCACCAATATCCCACAACATAGCCTTTGAGAAAATTATACTCAGATTATACTTAAATCTATAATAACCAAGAAAATCAAGTCTAACTCAGTGATATAATCTAAATAAGTCACAACATAGGATATACACACCTGATTCATCACTAAAGAACTGTCTACCTATGTGACAATATGAATAGATACAACAACAAACTCATGAATCACACTAAGATCCATACGAAATAAGTAAGAACATAGGAGAATGTTGAACTACAAGCAAACACTCATAAGTATCCACACTTGGATACCTATTAGACTATGGGATATTCATCCCCAAGAATTCCATGAACCTATTTTGTCCCTCAACAGACATAGAAAAAAACTCACTAAATGTGGGGCAATGCCTAGCAATATCTTATCAACACTAGGATGATCTTTAGCATTGGTCAGTTGTGTATCTGGAGTTTGAATCCCCAAAGTAGTACAAAAAATAAAAAGAGGAGACATCCTCTCGAGGAAACCCAATACTCATATCAATCAATCCTCAAACATAGATATAGATATAATCAGAGGTGGTGTTTATGCCGATCTCAACCAATCTATCTCGATAGGCCCATCATCATTGGTAACTCTAAAACCTGAGGAGTTAATCTCAACCTGACCTTTAGTTGGTCCAGATGTTTTAATCTTACCTATGTCCTTTTCACATACCAAAGGCATGAGCTTTGAATCTCTAGCCAAGGAGAAATGAGTGCTCACCATTTATGAGAGAGTGAATGAGAGGTCTTTGTATTATAAAAATCTATGAACATACGAAGCATAATGAAGAAATTAATTTCTCTTAAAGTAATGTAGCCTCTCAAAGATTGATAATGAGAGTTTCTACATCAATCTGCAAGACTATACTATATTTGGCTTATACTAATGAAACCAATAAACCTGGGGTTTTAATACCAATTTGTCATAACTCGAAACTGAGTATGTGATGGAACCTATCACACCCTCTAGTACAAGTAACCCTATCCAACCCAAATTTAATATCAAAGTAAATCAGATGCGAAAGAAGAATAGAATAATCACAAAATAATTAAAAATGATATAATAATTCAAGATACATCCCGTGACTTATTGTCACTAGTACAAGCCTCTAATACAGAATAATGATTTATCCAAAATATCTTAAATGTAAATAATTTATGATTTGGTACTCAAACCCATACCAGCACGGGTTTTAGAAGAAAACAAAAAGGAAAGAAAAAGGCTGAGTATGAAATGCACATACTAAACAAGCATCGTCAACAATCGACCTTACTCTAAAGTGATGGCAAGAACCACCACCTAACTATCCAAGTCACCCAAACAATCTACAACTAGCAAATACACCACCTCATCCTAATGGGGTATCTCAACACAACAGTCATAAAAATATCATTAAATAAGGTAGGTAAATTAGTCAGGTTTAGTCAACACTAGTAATTTTATGATCAACAAGTAAAAGAAGCCATTTTTAGGTAGACTCACTAGCAGTATATAAGACTCAATCAATTCTGGTCAACCAATAATCCATGATACAATAGTGAGAGTGTATAATTATGTGTATATAATACTATTTGACACTGTGAAATATCCTTATTTATAATTATTATTTTTAATGAATGGTTAATTGGTAATTATAACCAATTGTTAATATTAATTAAGGAATTAAAAGGGGACAAGCCAAAATCCTTCTTCAATTTCATGCTAAAAATGTTACAATTAGAATACTAGGGCTATATATTGCACCCTTTATTCTTGGAATAGATCAGCAAGCAGTGTGGAAAAAAATATAGGTTGGAGAACGCAAAAGTGGGATTAAAGCTTCTCGGTTATTAAGGTATGAACTTTTCCATTGTTCTTTAGCATGGAAATTAAAATACACGTACTATAGTTCAGTGTTTGTACATGATATTACTGTAACAAGCTAGAATAGAAATAATTAGGGCTTATGATTGGTCTATAGTGAAGTGTTTTGCTATTACAGTAGTGATTATCCAAAGAAGTAGTAAATTGGGACTTATTTTTGGTTTCATTAGCATGAGAAAACATTAATTCTCAACTTTGAAGCCTATTGGTAGTAAGCCAAACTGAACCTTTGTTTGAGAATTTTCTTTTCCTCATCATCGGTATCATGTTTGGACAGTTGTATTGGAATATTATTGTTAATTCAATATGTACGGTGTGAGATACTAAGGTCTAGCTCTAAGTTTAAAAGTTAAGGATTATGAAACTTGGCCCAAAATAGCATAATTGATATTGTTATTTAAAATTTTGTGTAGATTGATCCCATTAGTCATCGTTTGGTTGATGTCCAACACATTGTAAAGTTGGGGAATTTGTCATTAGCGAGGTAAGTGAGACTTGAAACTTTGATTTTTTCTTTTCAAACTATTTTATAAAAGTAGATATATATTTTTATGTCTAGTCCATGTATTGGAACAAGTGTGCGGCTTAGTAGAACCGATGGTATTGACTAGTTGTGGACGTGTAAATTTTGAAGTTAAGTGAGAACTGCTTAGTGATAATATTTGAGGTGATGTTGGGGAATTGAACATATTTTCTTCACTGTCGTTATAGTCTCTAGGGGCATACATAGATGTTGTAATATGTTAGGGGAATACTCGTCGTAATATGTTAGGTTCTTGTACATGCTACCATATAAGACTTAGGGCACTTGTCTAGATACTAGGATGATCACCTTCACTGCTATTTATGACAAGTCATGAGAGTTGGTTTAGTTGAGATATAGAGTGTCTTTTTTGAACTTTCTTTTGGATCTTATTGACATTACCTTATGAGAGACATTATGTACATATTATTTGTGTATTTTGGTGTGTATTGTATTTTCTAACACTTTTTCTAGGGGTATTAAAGTATAGGTTGAGTATCTTAATAGGTTATATTTATATATAGCTCACTCCTTACTTGTATATGTGGAGACTCAGTTGTGGAGAGAGAGAATTGGGGTTTATGGTCTTTACATGTGGATTCTGTCACTGAGGTGAGCCTTCACATTATTCATTAAGGTTCTCATCTAGCTTTAGTTATTTTTAGATTATATTTCTTTTTGTTGGGTTTGCATGCTAAAGCCGAACTCATGTAACTCTATTTAGATGCTCTATGGTCTCAGTGTGGGATTTGGGGCTTGAGAGTTATTATCTAAGTATTATTGTTTTTCATAAAGCATATTATGATAATTGGGTAGATAATTACTTTAAGTTTAATAATTATTTCATGTATTTGAAGTTGCACATATTTTTATCTCAATGTTTGTAGACATTATGCATGTATGGAAAATTGGTTCTCCCGACTAGTGGTGTTAGCAGAAGCGAGTCATGCCTAGGGGTTATTTTGGGATGTGACAAAGTTTGTATCAGAGACTAGGTTTAGGTCCTGGGTCATGGGGCAGTGTTTAGTAGATTTTGTTCAGGAGTATGTAGGCACCCATACTTATGAAATTGAGGCTACGGAACATCAAGGAAGTTTTCTCTTTTCCATTCATTATTCGTGTGTTGTGTTGAATTAAGTCTAACCTTTAAATATTATTTCGCATATGGCTAAGATACGTAGTTCTTCTTTCGCTAGTCGATCTAATGCAACTATAGCATTTATCGACTTCATGAACAAGGTATTCAAGTCATACTTAGACTATTTCATGATTGTGTTCATTAATGACATTCTGATTTACTCTCAAAGTGAGGCAGAGCATGGACAATACTTACGAGTTATGCTGCAAACACTTAGAAAACAAAAGCTTTATGCTAAGTTCTCAGAGTGTGAATTTTGGTTAACATATTTTCTTTTTTAGGGCATGTGTTGTCAATAGATGGGATTCATATTGATCCAAAGAAGATTGAAGTCGTTTGAGATTGGTCTCAACATAGTACTATTATAGAGATACGTAGCTTCTTAGGTTTAGCTAATTATTGTGGGAGGTATGTAGAGGTCCTCTCGAAGATAGTTGCTCCATTGACCCGCTTGACTCAGAAAAATATGGGTTTTCAATGGTCAGATGAATGTGAAGAAAGTTTTCAGAAAATAAGGACAGTACTGATTTCGGCTCTAATTTTGACTTAACCTATGATAGAAAGTGGTTTTAATATTTATTGTGATGTTTTTCTAATTGGATTGGGTTGTGTTGTAATGTAGAATGGTAAAGTGGTGGAATATGTTTCTCGTTAGATAGAGGTCCATGAGAAAAATTATTCGTCTCTCAACTTGGAATTAGTCGCAATTGTATTTGCACTCAAGATTTGGCATCATTATCTCTATGGTGAGCCGTGTGAAATTTATATTGATCACAAAAGTTTGCAATACGTATTCAAGCAAAGAGATCCGAATCTGAGACAACAACGGTGGTCAGAGTTACTTAAATATTATGATCTCACTATCTTGTATCATCTTGGGAAGATAAATGTAGTGGCAGATGCTTTGTGTAGGAATTCTATGGGCAGCTTGGCGTGGTTTGTTGCCGAAAGATGACCTATGGTTATGGATAATCAATCCTTATCCAATCATGGAGTTCAAATTGATCATACAGTGTCTGGGAAGTTACTTGCAGGTATGGTGGTTCAATCATCTTTAGTGGGCAAGATAAGACTCACCAATATGATGATCCTTACTTTGTTAGGCTTTGAGATCGTGTACAAAATAGCAGTGTTAAGTTTTTCACTTGATGGTGAAGGTGTGTTATGTCATCACGGGAGATTGTGTGTTCCTATTATGGGTGATTTGAGGCAGCTAATTCTTGAAGAAGCTTATAATTCACGATACTCTATCCACCCTAGTGCTATGAAAATGTATCAAGATTTGTGTGGATTGTACTGGTGGAAAGGTATAAAGGTTGATATTTTGAAATATGTAACTAGTTATTTTAATTGTTTGTTATGTCATCATGGGAGATTATGTGTTCCTATTATGGGTGATTTGAGGCAGCTAATTCTTGAAGAGGCTTATAGCTCGCAATACTCTATCCACCTTGGTGCTATGAAAATATATCAAGATTTGTGCAGATTGTACTGGTGAAAAGGTATAAAGGTTGATATTTTGAAATATGTGACTAGTTATTTTAATTGTCAGTAGGTCAAATATGAATATCAAAAATCTGGTGGAGTGATGCAAAAATTGATTATCCCGGAGTGGAAGTTAGAAAGGATTACTGTGGATTTTGTTGTCAGGTTGCCAAATACCTTCAGGAAGCACGACTCAATTTGGGTAATAGTGGATATACTTACAAAATCTGCCCATTTCTTACCAGTTTGAGTTACTTATAGTGTGAAATATTTAGTGGAAATTTACCTTGGGGAGATAGTTCGACTTCATGGTGTACCTATTTTAATCATATCTGATCGAGGTTCATAGTTCAATGTTGAGTTCTGGAGATATTTTCAAAATTCATTAGGTTTGCACGTTGAGTTGAGTACAGCTTTTCATCTAGAGACCGACGGGCAGTGTGAGTGAGTTATTCAGATCTTGGAGGACATGATTAGAGTTTGTGCAATTGATTTTGGTGGCCATTGGGATGACCAGTTTCCTTTGGCATAGTTTTCTTATAATAACAACTACCAGTTGAGCATTCAAATGGCACCATATGAAGCTCTATATGTCCGTAAGTGTCGTTCACCCGTTTGATGGTTTGAGCTCAATGAAGCTTGGTTATTAGGTCTAAATTTGGTTCAACAAGCATTAGAGAAGGTTTCCGTGATACGGGACTGACTTAAGACATCAGAAAGCAGGCAGAATTCATATGCAGATAAGAGGGTCCATGATTTAGAGTTTGAAAAGGGGAAAAGTCTTTTTGAAATTTTCTCCCATGAAAGGAATTATGAGATTTGGCTAGAAAGGTAAGCTAAGTCCTAGATACATTGGTCCTTATGAGATTTTGGACCGACTTGAATTGGTGGTGTATAGGCTTACTTTACCTCCAAGATTATTTGCAGTTCATCCTATGTTTCACGTGTCAATGCTTAGACAATATGTTTGTGATGATAGTTATAAGATCCAACTAGAGGATGTAGAGCTTGATGAGAATCTGATTTATAAGGAAAGCCTGATAGCTATTCTTCATAGGCAAGTACAACAATTGAGATCAAAAAAGATTGTTTCAGTCAAAGTATTATGGCATAATCATCCAACCAAGGAGGCTACTTAGGAATTCGTAGAGGAGATGTAAGTTAGATTTCCTCACTTATTTGACACTTCAGGTATGATTCTAGACCATTCAAGGACAATGTTATTTTAAGTGAGGGAAAATGTAATAGCCTAAATTATTATTATTTTTAATGAAGGTTTAATTGGTAACTAGAACTAATTATTAATATTAAGTAAGGAACTAAAAGGGGACAATCCAAAAGTCTTTTTTGGCTTCACACTAATAGCATTACAAGTAGAATACTAGGGCTATATATTGATTTCTTTATTCTTGGAAGAGATCAGCAAGTAGCGTAGAAGAAAAAATATAGGTTAGAGAACACAAAGTGGTATTGAAGCTTCTCAGTTACTAAGGTATGAACTTTTCCATTGTTCTTTAGCATGGAAATTAAAATACATGTACAATAGTGTAGTGTTTGTTCATGATATTAGTGAAGCAAGCTAGAATAGAAATAATTGGGGCTAGTAATTGGTCTATAGTGAAGGGTTGTTCTATTACAGTAGTGATTATCCAAAGAAAAATTAAATTGGGACTTAGTTTTAGTTTCATTATCATGAGAAAATATCAATTCTCAACTTTTGGAGGCTATTGGCAGTAAGCAAAACTGAACCTTTGTTTGAGAATTTTCTTTTCCTCATCGTTGGTATCATGTTTGGATAATTGTATTGGAATATTATTGTTAATTCAATATGTACGATGTGAGATACTAAGGTCTAGCTCTAATTTTAAAAGTTAAGGATATTGAAACTTGGCTTGAAATAGCATAATTGATATTGTTATTTAAAATTTTGTTTAGATTGATCCCACTAGGCGTTGTTTAGTTGATGTCCTACACATTGCAAAGTTGGGGAATTTGTCTTTAGCGAGGTAAGTGAAACTTTAAACTTTGATGCTTGCTTTTCAGACCACTTTATAAAAATAGATATATATATTTCTGCCTAGTCCATATGTTGGAACAAGTGTGTGGCTTAATTGAATCAGTGGTATTGACTAGTTATGGATATGTATTTGTGAAGTTTAATAAGAACTGCTTAGTGATAATATGTGAGGTGATGTTGAGGCGTTGAACATATTTTATTCACTGTCATTATAGTCTCTAGAGGCATACATAGCTGTCGTAATATGTTAGAGGCATACTTATACTATCGTAATATATTAGGGGCTTGTACATGACATCGTAGAAGACTTTTGGGGCATTATATATGCTTTTGTGGACTTGTCGGGGTACTAGGCTGATCACCTTCACTGCCATTTATGACAAGTCGTGAGAGTTGGTTTAGTTGAGATACAGAGTGGCTTTTTTGAACTTCCTTTTGGAACTTACTAACATTACCTTATGAGAGACATTATGTACATATTATTTGTGTATTTTGTTATGCCTTGTATTTTCTAATACTTGTTCCAGGGGTATTAAAGTAGTGGGTCGAGGATCTTACTGGGTTATATTTATATGTAGCTCACTCCTTACTTGCATATCTGCAGAGACAGTTGCAAAGGGATAGACTTGTGGTTGACGGTCTTTACGTATGGATTCTATCACTGAGGTGAGCCATCGCATTGTTCATGGTGGTTATCATCTAGCTTTAGTTATTTTTATATTATATTTATTTTTGTTGATTTTTTATGCTCGAACGCTGAATTCATCCATGGTCTTAGTATGGAATTTGGGACTTCAGAGTTATTATCTAAGTATTGCTGTTTACATAAACCGTATTACAATAATTGGGTGGATAATTACTTTGTGTTTAATAATTATTTCATTTATTTGAAGTTGCTCATGTTTTACCTCAGTATTTGTAGACATTGTGAATGTATGAAAAATTGGTTCTCCCGGCAAGTTATGTTAGTGGGAGCCATTCATGCCTAGGGGTTATTTTAGGATGTGACAAACTACATGTCTTACTAACCAATCCATTGCGATACGCCATGTCTCATAATTATCTTAACTTCCAACTAGATCAATAATTAGTATGATATTATGTAATACAGTGAAATAAATGCAGGATACATAATATCACAAATCAGATTAAATTGCAGTAATTTAATAAAAAAGTAAGAATTTAAGAACAACATCAAACCATACCAAGGAATTCAATGCAAGTAAATGTAGTGATAATTGCGGGATGTTTCGTATACACCTTCCCTAACTCTTTAGGACGGGACCTATGAGAGGTTCTTAACCTATATTCTTTCATAATCTCAATCTCAAGTATCGTATACGCCTCCCAAGCCACCTCATTAGATAGGCCATATACTTTCACCATCACAATCACCTTAACGGCTAATGATCATGACCAAGGATTTATAAATTATTTCATTTTCTTTCAAAATTAGTGTTTCCTAGTGGCACCAAGTCTCATGAATATGTATGAAGGATATTGATAATTTAATGCTCACAATCAGTTAGTATAAGTATAATAATCAATTCTATATAGCTATATATGAGCTCTGAATCAACTCAATATCACACTAATTCATCATATAAGCCCTCTCATGATACCACCGAAATAACTAGTCATGTAATACATTAATAATATCATTCCTAACCCCTCACTCAAGCATCACTATAATTATAATGCAATTTAATGCTCAAACAAGGCCTATAATATCAAGTCAAACTCTTTATCGAGCGACAAATAAATTAATAAAACAATTTAATGGAAAAACAAAACTAATAATATTAGGCCAAGCCCCCACTCGGGTGACACAATAATAAATGATCTCTCAAGTTAATCACAGTGTTCACATAAGTCCCCATACGGGCTACACAGAAATAGTAAACAATCCACACAAAATTATAAAGAGTAACTTACTCAAACCTACCTTATTCCATATAATATCTAAAAAGAACTTATGCTAGCTAATAATATGCTCTAATAAGAGATACAAAACCCCAATAATTACATCAACTATTGCAAGTCTATTTATACTCTAAGTATTTTGTTAACCTTAATCATTCCATCAAATATTAATAATAACATATGTATTCCCTAAAAGGTCACTAATCCTCAATTATCATAATATAGGCCACTAAACATGATTCAAGATCTAAAATATATACCCACTATTAATTTGCTCTATATCTATAAATAATTCATCTACAATCTCTTCTAAATATAATAACAAGTGACTAGACTAACTAAGATAAATAATTATATAACTACAATCCATCAGATGTCTCTGATACCCTTGAAGATGCTTACCATTTCTATAACACCCCGTATTTTTGGGCTAGTCTATGAACCATCATTTCTACATGTAAAATCTATAATCCAAATGATTTTCATATGAATATAAATTTAATTATATTTATCCTCATGTTTGATGTGCTTTTGAGGTGAAAAATATTCATAAGAATCACTTAGAACAAAGTTGAGCTTAGAGCCTTTGATTCGTCCAAAGTTTGGTATTCGATTCTACAAGGGTCTACTTTAAATGTGTACAAATTTTTATATGCATAGAATTTTGCAGTTCAAGATCTATCAAATTTTATATAATTGAATTAGCTTTCCAACGATACCAATTTTGCCTTAATTCAATACCCAAGTAAAAAGTTATTGCATTTTTCATGAGAGGCAGTAAGCCGATGCGATTGGGACATAATGCGTTGGTTGTTAATGCGATTAGATATACGAAGTGATGGAAACCACATTATAGAACTGTTTCACATGCTATTTTAGTTCCTAAAAGGTATAGGGGCAGTTTGGTCACTTTCCCTCACCCAAATCCTCCCATAACACTTAATTTCAGCCCCCAAAACCATTAGATACATTATTTTTCATCATTTTCTCTCCAAGAAAACCCTATCCCCCTCAAGAACACCAAGAACTTCATCAAATCTTCTTTAAGAAAAGAAAGAACTCAAGTTTACAATTCACAAAAGCTTTCAAGATTGTGTTTATCCTTCAAGATTAAAGTTTTAAGGTATGTGGGAGTTCATCCATGGGTCCTTTTTCACCCATGGAGCCCAAAACCCTTTTATTTTAATTAAGGAATAGATTTTTTGATCATTATGTTATTTTAGATGTTCAAGAAAGATTGAATTTCATGTCTTCATTGTGTTTTTAATTAAGTTTAGCCCATTATGATTCCATGCATGATTTTGAATTCCTTATGCCATGAATTTGAGTTTTCCATGCTTTATTCAAGTGAATTCCATGATAGATCCTAAATTCATTATTTTTAGCAACATTCCCATATTTTAAATTTATGCTTTCCACATGTTTGATGAAATTCTCATATCATGTTCAATCAATTTCAAGATGAATCCCCAATTTATGAATTTTTCCATGTAACTCTATTGTTCACCCATGTTTAAGATATTTTTAGGTTCAAGCTATGATCTTTACATGTATGATTAAATTCCCATGTCCTATTTTAAGTGAATTTCATGTGAATTCCTAAATTCATGATTTTAGTTATGTAATCATGCTATGCTCCCATAGTTGAGATATTCCCATGTTCAAGTTCATGATCCCCATGTGTTTGATGGATTTTCTCATGTTAAAGTATTAATCCCCATGTGTATGATGAAATGCCCAAGTGATAGGTTTCTTTAAATAATGCTTACTTATAATGGTCTCAAATGCTCTCATGTATTCTTATTATTATTGCTATCAAGTCCTGGGGGTTATGAATACCCAAAATTTAGTTGTTTACCTAGTTCTTAGTATCTACAGAATGATTTTAATTATACCATAGGAAATATCATTCAATCAGTAATATGGTCAGTTGTGATTCCAATTAAGTTAGCTCAGTTCGGTTTTAGTCCTTGTATCAGTTTATAAGTTAATAATTACCTCAGAATCTATATGCATTATTATTTTTAAATGCCATGACCTAAGCTTATCAGTTATCAGTTAACTGTGCATGCACCAGTTAGTATTCCAGTGTCATTCAGTTGGGAGTAGGATTCAACACCGAGCAAATCATGGATGGGGGCATTCCTACCAGTTTAGGGTTTGACCCTTAGTAGAAATCCATGAGTTATAAAACTATATAGCAAGTGTATGTTTGAGATGTCTTCCTACCAGGTTAGGGTTGATACATATCTCATGAGTTTTCTGCCAATATAGGGTTACTTCTTAGTCCTTCGAGACACTAGTTTAGGAGATCCACATAGACAACATTAGTACCCATGGCACGATACTGACACCCTTCTAACTGGGGTTACAGGTTGGACCCCTATTAGTTCAGATTGGGGCATGTCAGTTAGATGATATCTCCCATAGTCTCAGTTACAATCTCAGTTCAGTATTCAGTTTAGAGTTCAGTTTCAGGTTTGCTTGACCATAGCATACAGTTATTAGTTATTTAGTTATTAGTATTTCAGTTTACAGACTATTTCAAAATCATGTCATACGCTTGGTCTTGCATTCTCAAATAATATAGTTTATATCCATTGATTTTCGGTCATCTCATATTTTTCAGTTAGTCCTTGTCTCATATGTATAGTACTCCACAGTTTCAGTTCAGTTATTTAGACTAATTATAGTCTAGTCTTACATAACCAGTATTCAGCTATCAGTCATCCAGTTAATCAGATAAGCTTAGTATATGTCATGTTGGGTTCTGTATGTTTAGGTATTCATGCTTAGAATAATTGTATATTCAGATCCTCAAGTTATGTCAGTCTCCATCACGTAGTTACAGACTTAGTATTCATACAGTATCCATGTTTTATCATATTCCATCTTTAGTTCCACTTATATCTTTAAAGTAAAGTTTTACATAAACTAAGGGTAGAGATTCACCATCTTATCAAAGTATGTTTTTTCACTCATGCTTTAAAATATTTTAGTTTTCAGTTTATTCCAGCCTATTAGTGAGTCTACTTACACTTAGCATGCATGTTTTAAGATTATGTATGAAATTAGTTTTACTTATTGCATTCACCCATGTATACTCAATACATTCCAGAAGTACCTATCTACATATACGTCTATGTGGCTACATTATTTCATAATATAGGTACTATTTATAGCCCGCACACCATGATTAGACAGTTGTAGTTTCCAGCCAGTAGGTGATGAGTTCTCTTATTTTGGGAACTCCAAATAGTTATAGTTCATGTACAGTTCATTTATTTTCATATGTATTGATTAGTGATAGTTGGAGGCATGTCCCAGTTATCTATAGTCAGTAGAGTAGAGGCTTCATAGATGTCAGTCAGAGTCAGTTATGTAATTTTAGTTTTTTCTTAGTTTTAATCAGATTGTAAACTTTATCGATATTATACTTATTCAGATTATTCCATGATTATGTTTTTGCACAGCAAAACTTATTATTTATTTTATTATAATTTAGTTACTTAATAGTATGCCGGTTCAGGAGTTAACTTAGGATCACTTGTGGTTCCAAACACCGTGTGGCTTTCAGGGTGTACTCTTGGGTCGTCATAATTTCATCTAAGTGGGACCTTTAATCCTCAATAATTCATAAAATACAAGTAGATAAGTTTGCAACACATACATATCTCAGAAAAAGTCAAGATACATCTCAATATATCTTTAATAAAGATCTACACACATAAATATTGTCTGAAGCATCAACCAAAAGTTTTGCTCTCTTAAATCATCATGAAATATGTCTAATGCAATTAAATATGACATCTACAAGTCAAAAGGAGTCCATCGATACCAATAATGATATATTTTGGTTTGGGATTAAGAATTATTCTAAAAATAGAGTTCAAAAGTATAATGGTAAAATTAGAATTTTATTTAAGAATCATATTCTCCATACTTTTAAGGTTCTAAATATGAAAACCTAAGAAAAATCGAGTTGAAATCAAACTTGAAATTGAAGAAAATCTAATTTTGTACTTTACCAGGTATAAACCCCAAAATCAATTATCAAATATTGTTTAAAATAAGAGATTTTGAAAAAAATTTCTCAAAATCCATTTACCCATGATTCAAGGATCGTAAATCTCAAAAATCAAGGAAAACTCACTTTAGATCAACCTTTAATTCAAAAAAAATTAGTTTCATAACTTTAAACTTCAAAACTCAACTTTATTGATCAAAATCATGAAAAATGAGATGGCCAATCTTGAAAAATAAACAAAATGAAGGTAGATACATATACCTATGATTATACGAAAAAAACGCATTGAGAAATGCCTAAAATAGAGCTTACTAACTTCCAAAAGTAAATTTTTAGTGAAAGAACGAAGTCTAAATTTTAAAAATCTTCAAGTGTGATTTTGTAATGACCTAAATTTTGATGAAATATGTGAAATATGTGTGTATTTGGGTGATTTGACTATTTTACCCCTCCCCATAGTTGAATTACGGTATTTTTAGGGTATGGAGGTGATTGGCACAGCTCTCGATGCATTTTGTTGCCATTTATATGATATAGTAATTTTTGGTGTCTTCAGAGCCTTATTATGGACTTCAGTGGTTATCTTTTGATCTGTGTGATGGATGACTAAATGGAATACACCAGCAGATTCAAAAAGTTGATATTAGAGTGGTAACGTGGTTTGTGTGGTTTTATGGGGTTTAAATCTAATTTTGATCCTCGGTTTGAAAAATTATAATTTTTATTTTAGGGGTCAACTTTGTGAAAATGATGTCTTTTTGAAAATATGATATCTCCATTGAGTCTAGAGCATCGAACTTAATAGGATAGCATAGTTCATTTGCATTCACAGTATTCAGAATGAATCCGGCTAGGACTTGGATTAAACCAAATCCCCAGCTGGTGCACCCATTTTTTGGTACAATCATGATCGCGAACTAGCTATCACGATCATGATTGGGTAGGCAAATAAGATGTCGCGATAGCGACACCTCTTCCGCAATAACTATACCTTTGTTAGATTGGGGTCCGTGATCGTAATGTTGGTCCACGATCGCGACCCTTGTGTATATAAAACACATATTTCATCATTTTTACTATTTTTTAGATTTAAAGCTTAGGGCTACATGGTTTTAAGCAACTTTCTCCATTTCTAAGCTTGGTTGGTGGGTTGGTTGGGTTACTGGAATGGGTATGATTTGCTTGGTATGAGTCATATCGGTGGATATGGATTTGCTTGGTCACTTTACTTAGTCTAAAACTTAGTGACTAAGGTTGAATCTAAGTGCAAGTGGCATACCACGATCCATAATCTAGGGTATGAGTCGTACCATGGACTCATATGGTGGGCAGTGTTCAATCCTCTTTAGATTTTATTCTGCTAGGGGTATGGATCATGGGTACTATTCATATAAATGGATACTATATAGTTTTAGGTCAGTCGTACCTTGGACAGTATTAAGTCCAAGGGAGATGGCCTTGGGTATGAGTAGTTGGTACCACTCGTATTAGAGTATACGACGGGTATGGATAGTCGTATCTCCTTAATGGGAATTTTATGCAGTTTAAGTGAGGGCAATCTGGACATTTCCTCACTTAACCTAATAAGACCCTGGGACTTTTAACTCACTTGGGAGGTTATTTGCCTATTATTCTATTCATTAACACTTAGAAAACACTATTTACTCCTTTCTAAAGTTCTTGGGCAAAGAAAGCTAAGGTTTAATCTTAAGGATTAATTTGAAGCTTGTGTTGGTGATTTCTCTTCATCATCTACTCAATTTAAGGCTTATTCTCTACCCTCATTGTTACCAACTAAAGGCATGGTTTTATACAATGTTTTCATGGTTTGATTATTGTATGATTTTGGATTTTTAAATATAATTTAGGGTTTTTGGTTATAAATGCTTAGTTATAGTTCTCCCATATTTTAATTATGCTTTTATATGATTTAATGGTTGTTTTGGATAGTTTGTTGCATAGGAATGGTTATTTGGTAATTGGCTTTGGTTTTGGAAATAATATGCCCCTAATATATTTGATAAAATGCCTATGAGAATGTTTTCACTAAATTGTTGGACTTTTAATGGAACTATTGTATGATATGGTTTGGAAATGGAACCCTAAATGGTTTAAATGGTTTGGAATATTTGAATGGAGTGATTTGGTTTTCATGGTTATGGTTATGGTTAATTGAACATCCTTATGGGGTAAAATGGAATCCCCCAAGTAAACATGTTAATGAACAACTTGTGGGGTACAAGGGACTCCCCCAACCAAACTTAATATTGGAACACTGTAGGGTACATGGGATCCCCCCAAGTTAACTTGGTAAATGGGTACAAGGGAATTCTTTTACCCAAAAAGGTTTGGCTAAGGACAATACTTGCAAGTTATAGTCAGTATGATGATACCACTATTAATAGCCTTGGTTAATAATAAATTTAATAATGGATTGGTTGGTTGGAATGAATTTAATTGGGCAATAAAGGCATAGTGTGATATCTAACCTTAAAGATGGGAGTCCAATGGATTAACACTGGAAACTTATGTTTTTCGACATGAGGGGTAGGTCATGGTGACCTTATATGATACTACGAGGTACACAGGAATCCTTTAAGTACACTTTACATATGTATCATGGAGGGTGAAAGGTACTTGGGAATCCTTTACTCTTATGGTATCTCCGGTTTGTGCAACTACACGTATCAAGGCTCGTTCAAAGGGTTACACTAGATCCATATAGCCTATGGGTGGTTAAGGACGGTTAAGCTACACATACCCAGGTTAAGGGTTTTAGATGTATGTTAAACCCAGTTCTCTTTCCCTGCATGGTTACATATATATGTATGGTTGTATACATATGGTTGGTTTACATGGTTTTACTGGATGGTATTATTTTATCCTTATCCTTAGTTCATACTAGAATTCACCCGCAAATCCATCATCTAGCGGTTGTATCCCTACGTGATGCAAAAACCAACCGTTCTACTCCTCTTGCTTAGTGATCGAACTTCAGGGGCGGCTATTGGATTGAAGTGATAAGATTTCATCTTTTCAGAAGGCTCTATTTCATGGATGTTATTTCAATTTTGGTTTATTTATGGATATTGGTTTTGGCTATGGCTGGGGACATATCCCAATCGAATTTTGGTATTTTTGTATTAGAGGCTTTTGTAGAACTTCTAAGGGCTGGAATAGAGGGGATTGGCATTAGTGTCAGCCTTAGTATTGGCATTGGTATTGGGACTAACACTGATTGACTGTATTGTTGGTTGTTCTATCCTCTTTTATTTTAGGATTATATAATTATTATGGAACTCATATGGTCATGATTTTGGTTATGATTTGGTTATGATTTGGTTTGGTATTATTTATTAGTTGGCATCGAATGGTTGGACTCATTTGGGTGGTCACAGATATAGACCTATCCTAGAGTTTTGGACTATGCAATGATTCTATCTTATAATATGTTCAGAATTCATCCAACTTAGGATATGTGTTGGCCAGTTAGGTTGGGTAACAGGGGTGGTCTCTAGTCCTGATTAGACTTAGGATACCCATTACGACAAGGCCCTGGCTTGAGTCATGTCATGTTGGTATCATATCTTTAGGTCCATAGTCAATTGGGAGTCCACAAAACCATGTCTAGTCGAGTCTCTTTTAAGGATGTGTAGCGCGCCACACTCATAAAGAAGAGACTATAAGGCATTTAGAAATGTTTCACTTTCTTGATATTTTATTCTCAAACTTGGAGTCCAAGTCTTGGAATTTTCTCTAATCCTTGTTTTTTCACTTTTAAGATCATGCCTTGATGATCTGAACACAAGAAAATTCTTGTTTCCCATCTGGAGACGATGTTGATAGGGTACACCCTACACCTGGATTTTACACTTGGTTCTAGGGTCCTATCCCTGATATTTCTGTAGTTCTACCGGTTGCTACTAGTCCTCTTCAGGGTGAGGTGACAAATGTGGAAATTTTGTCAATCGATTCATACTATTGCTCAGCTGATTGATGCTCCGGCTGAGCGGGATGCATCTGGTATTTTATCTGTTGAGGCCACAAGGGTTAGCCACTTTATGAAAATAAATCCTCCTACTTTAATAGGAATAAAGGTGGAGAAGGATCCTCAGGATTTCTTAGATAAAATAGAGAAAATCTTCAAGATGATACAGGCCACAAATATGGAAGGGGTGAATTTTGTAGCTTATCTGCTTAAGAATATTTTGTACCAATAGAACGAGGAGCGGGATAGGGATAAAAGTGATGTTAAGGAGTAATCCTTATCGGAAGCCTTTTTTAATGCTTTTTTGGATCACTTCTTTCCTTGGGAGCTGAGAGAAGCGAAGATGGAAGAGTTTGTGAATCTTAAGCAGGGAAAGATGACTATCAAGGAACATGCCTTGAAGTTTCATCAGTTGTCAATGTATGCTCCGTACTTGGTGTCAGATATGAGGGCAAGGATGAGAATTTTCACTTCTAGGCTATCTCAGGATCTAATCTTTAAAAGTAAGACTGCGTTGCTAATTAAGGATATAGATATTTTGAGGTTGGTGGTTTATGTCCAGTAGGTAGAGGTTGAAAAGAAGAAATAGGTGGATTTTAGGGAAAGATAGGGTAAGAAGTTCAGGTCTTTTGAACAAGGTGGTGGGCAACATCAAGGTGGTTGAGATGGCGGTAAGTGGCCAAAGAAGAAGTGGGGGAGTTATGGATCCTTTTTTTCTACTAGTGCTCCTTACCCAAGGAAGTCGGGTGATAGGTGTCAATAGGGTGGCGATAATTTCTGAGCATAGTGTGCCCAATCTCAAGCGAGTGGGGCTCAGTTAGCTTTTTCATTCCCTCCTTGTCAATTTTGTGGTTCTCTTTATCGGGGATTTTATGATGAAGGGAGAGGCAGGTGTTTTAAGTGTGGTTAGCCAGGCCATATGCTTAGAAATAATCCAGTTGGTAAGGGTACGTCGGGAGTGGTCAAAGCTCTGCTTGCTTTATCTTTTACTCATGCACCTAGTGGTGTTGCTTTTACATCTGCTCTTATTTCTAGTACCGACATTGGTCGGAATAGGTTATATTTTCTTGTGTCTCGATAGGAGTTTGAGGCATCACATGATGTCGTTATTGGTACATTATAACTCTTTTATCATGATGTGTATTGCTTGCTAGATCTGGGTTCTACTCTTTCTTATGTGACCCCATTTGTGGCTGTGTGTTTTGGTTTTAATCCTAATGTTATTTCGAATCTTTTTTTTATTTCTACCCTGGTAAGTGACTCGGTTATTACTAAAAGAGACTATAAGGGGATGTGGTATCTGTTGGCAGTAGGCAGACTTTGGTGGATTTGTTTGAACTGGATATAATGGATTTTGATATTATTCTGGGGATGGGTTGGTTCCACTCTTGTTAAGCATCCTTAGATTGTCAGACCTGTAAGGTTATTTTTAGGTTCCTTGGTGAATCAGTTATTAAGTGGGAGGATGGTTCCCTAGCTCCTAGAGGGAGGTTTATTTCTTATCTTAGAGCTCAGAGATTAATTTCCAAAGGGTGTCTTTATCACTTGGTCTGGGTTAAAGATACCAACTTTGTAGGTCCTTCTTTTCATTTGGTTCTGATGGTGAATGAATTTCCAGAGGTCTTTTCAGATGATCTTCCTAGAGTTCCTCCGAATAGGGAGATTGAGTTTAGTATTGATTTGGTTTCGAACACTTGTACAATATTTATCCCTCCTTGTAGAATGGCTCTGGCTGAGTAGAGAGAAATCAAGGAGCAATTTAAGAATTTTCTGGATAAGGGGTTTATTAATCCTAGTGTATCCCCATGGGGTGCACCAGTGTTATTCGTGTGCAAGAAGGATGGTTCCCTTCAGATTTTCATTGACTATCGATAGTTGAATAAGGTAATGATTAAGAACAAGTATCCTCTTCCAAGGATAGATGACTTGTTTGATCAGTTGCAAGGTGCCAAGTTCTTTTCTAAGATAGATCTTTGGTTTGTGAATCATCAGCTTAAGATTAGAGAGGTAAATTTCCCTAAGATAACTTCGTGTACTTGGTATGGGCACTTTGAATTCTTTGTAATGCTATTTGGTTTGACAAATTCCCCAGCGGCATTTATGGATTTGATGAACAGGGTTTTTAGGCATTTTTTCTGGATTCTTTTGTCATTGTGTTCATTGATGACATTCTGGTTTATTCCAATAGTAAGATGGATCATGCTAATCACTTCTATGAGGTGCAGCAGACCTTAAAGGAACAACAGTTGTATGCCAAGTTCTCTAAATATGAATTTTGGTTGAACGTTGTGACTTTTCTTGGTCATATTATTTCTAGTGAGGGAATTATGGTGGATTTACAAAAGGTGGTTATGGTTAAGAAGTGGCGTAGAGCCACGACTCCAACTAACATTTCAAGCTTCTTTGGTTTGGCTGGGTATTATAGGCGATCTGTGGAAAGTTTTTCGATGATAGTTTCTCCATTAACTAAGTTAACTCAGAAGAAAGTCAAGTTTTCTTGGTCGAATGTGTATGAAGGGAGTTTCAAGAAGCTTAAGGATAAGCTAACTTTAGCTTCGATTTTGACATTGCTTGAAGGTAATGAGGGGTTTGTGGTTTATTATAATGCATCTCGAGTGGGACTTGATTGTGTTTTGATATAGCATAGGAAAGTTATTGCCTATACTTCTAGGCAGTTAAAGGTGCATGAGAGGAACTATCCTACTCATGATTTGGAACTGTTGGCGGTGGTTTTTGCTTTAAAAATCTAGCGGTACTATTTATATGGAGGGAACATGGACATCTTTTCTTATTATAAGAGTCTATAGTATCTGTTCTCTCAAAAGAAGCTAAATCTCAGGCAGGGGAGATGGTTGGAGCTTTTCAAGGACTATGATATGAGTCTTCACTACCACCTAGGTAAGGCTAACGTGGTTGCTGATGCTCTTAGCAGGTTGTCCATGGGGAGTTTGGCTCATGTGAAGAAAAAAATAGGAATTGGTGAAGGATATTGACCGATTGGCTAATCTTAGAGTTCGCCTCTTAGACTCCAATGATGGTGGTGTAATGATTCATGAAGTGGTTAGGTCATCTCTTAGTGCAGAGATTAGGGAGAAGCAAGTGTTAGATCCTGTCTTGATGAAAATCAAGAGTGATATTGGTGTGAAAAAAGTTGATGTTTTTTTTAGATCAGTGGTGATGGTACTTTATGGTACCAAGAGAGGATGTGTGTTCCTGATGTCGTTGGTTTGTATAGAGGATCTTGGTTGAGGCACATGAATTTGCTATGTTGTCCATCCTGGTTCAATAAAAATATATCATGATCTGAAGAAGACGTATTGGTGGAGTGGTATAAAAAAGGATGTGGCTGATTTTGTGGCCAAATGCTTGGTGTGCTAACAAGTCAAACTCAAACACATGAGGCCTAGTGGGTTGCATCAAGAAATTAATTTGCCTAAATAGAAATAGTAGGTGGTTAATATGGATTTTGTTACCGGTCGTCCTCGATCTCGAAATTAGTTTGATTCAATATGGGTCATCGTGGATAGAATGACCAAGTCCGCTCACCTCTTACCAGTGTAGACTAATTTTTTGGCATAGGATTATGTGACGGTGTATCTTTATGAGACTATAAGGCCGCATGGGGTGCCTATTTTGATTATTTTTAATCGTGGTATGCATTTTTCATCTCACCTTTGGTGGTATTTTCAAAAAAAATTAGGGACTAAGGTTAGTCTGAGTACTGCTTTTCATTCTCAAATGGATTGGCAAACAGAAAGAACTATTTAGTCATAGGAGGATATGCTTCGTGTGTGTGTGATTGATTATGGTGGCAGTTGGGTTGAGCATCTACCTTTGGTGGAGTTTACTTATAACAATAGCTATCATTCTAGTATTGGTATGGTCCCTTTTGAGGCATTGTATGGTAGGAGGAGTAGATCTCCTATTGGTTGGTTTGAGCTTGGTGAGGTAGATATGTTCGGTCTGGATTTAGTTTATCTGGCTATGGAAAAAGTGAAGGTGATTTGGGATAGGCTTAAGGCTTCCTAAAGTCGATAAAAGTCCTAGGAAGATGTGATCCATAGAGACTTAGAGTTTAAGGTTGGGGATAAAGTGTTCCTAAAGGAATCTCCCATGAAAGGAGTAATGCAGTTTGGTGAGAAGAGAAAGCTCAGTCCCCAGTTTGATGGTCCTTATGCAATTTTACGGAGGGTTGATAATTGGCTTGTGGTTACCTTACCTTTTCATTTATTCGGGGACAAATGCTCTTAGTGGGGGAGACTATAACACCCTGGGTTTCTGGCCCTTAGAAAATTTCTTGGATTTTTAGTCTCTGGACAGGATACGACTAGGGAAATAACTCGAGCACAGGGTTATGAGTGGTATAGGTTAGTCGTATGCTAACCAATGTTAGTTGGTGGGTTGGTTGGGTTACTAGAAAGGGTATGATTTGTTTGGTACGAGTGGCATTGATGGATACAGATTTGTTTGGTTACTTTACTTAGTCTTAGAATTAGTGACTTAGGTTGGATCTGAGTACGAGTGGCTCACCATGAGCCGTAAGTTAGTGTATGAGTCATACCATGGACTCGTATAGTAGGCAGTGTTTAATCCTCTTTAGATTCTATTCTGCTAGGGGTACAGATCATGGGTACTAGTCGTATACATGGATACAATATGGTTTATGGTGAGTCGTACCTTGGACAATATTAGGTCCAAGGGAGATAGCCTTGGGCATGAGTGGTGGGTACCACTCATATTGGAGGATACGACTAGTATACATAGTCGTATCCCCAGAAAGAAATTTTATGTAGTTTAAGTAAGGGTAATCTGGGCATTTCCCTATTTAACCTAATAATGGCCCATGAATTTTAGCTCACTTGAAAGGTTATTTGGCCTATTATTCTATTCCTTAACACTTAGAAAACACTCTCTAATCCTCTCTAAAGTTCTTGGGCAAAGGAAGCTAGGGTTTTTTCTTAAGGATTAATTTAGGGCTTGTGTTAGTGAGTTCTCTCCATCATCTATTCAATTTAAGGCATGTTCTTTACCCCCATTGTTAGTTCCAACTAAAGGCATTGTTTTATACAATGTTTTTTATTATTTAATTATTGTATGATTTTGGGTTTTGAAATATTAGGGGTTTTGATTATAAATTCTTAGTTATGGTTTTCCCATGTTTTAACTATGCTTTTTTATATGCTTTAATGGGGGTTTTGGATAATTAGTTGCATGGGAATGGTTATTTGGTAATCGGCTTTGGTTTTGGAAATACTATGCCCCCAATATGTTTGATAAAATGCCTATAAGAATATTTTGCTACTTTGTTGGACTTTTAATGGAACTATTACATGATATGGTTTGGGAATGGAACCCTATATGGTTTAAATGGTTTGGAATAGATGAATGGAATAATTTGGTGGTCATGGTTATGGTTAATTGAACATCCTTGTAGGGTACAATGGAATCCCCTAAGTAAACATATTAATGAACAACTTGTAGGGTACATGGGTCTCCCCCAAGCAAACTTTCTGTTGGAACACTTGTAAGGTACGCAGGATTCCCCTATGTTAACTGGTAAATAGGTATACAGGAATCCCTTTACCCAAAAAGGTTTGGCTAATGACAATAATAGCAAGTTATAGTCGGTTTGATAATACCACTATTAATAGCCTTGGTTTATAATAAATGAAATTGGCTGGTTGGAAATGGTTTTAATTGGGCAATAAAGGCGGGGTGTGATAGCTAACCGTAAAGGTAGGAGTCCAACGGATGAACACTGGAAACTCATGTTTGCTGACATGAGGGGTAGGTAATGGTGATCTTATATGATACTATGAGATACACAGTAATCCTCTAAGTACACTGTACATATGTATCATAGAGAGTGAAAGGTACTTGGGAATCCCTTACTCTTATGGTATCTCTGGTTTGTTCGGCAACACATATCGAGGCCCGTTCAGGGGGTTACACTGGACCCATATAGCCTACAGGTGGTTAAGGACGGTTAAGCTACACATACCCAGGTTAATGGTTTCAAATACATTCTAAATCCAATTCCCTTTCCTAGATGGTTATATATATATATATATATACATACATATATGTATATATGTATGTATATATATATATATATATATATATATATGTATATATGTGTATATATGTGTGTGTGTGTATATATGTATATATATATGTATATATATGTGTGTATATATATATGTGTGTATATATATGTATGTATATATGTGTGTATATATATGTATATATATGTATATATATATGTATATATATATATATGTATGGTTTGTATGCCTATGGTTGGTTTACTTGGTTTTACTGGATGGCATTATTTTATCCTTATCTTAAGTTCGTGCTAGCATTCACCCGCTAACCTGTCTTTGGGATGTTGTATCCGCATGCGATGCAGGAACTGGTCGTTCTACTCCTCTTGCTTAGCGATCGAACTTTGGGATCGACTATTGGATTGAAGTGGTGAGCTTCCATCTTTTGGGATGGCCCTATTTCATGGATGTTATTTCCTACTTTAGTTTATTTATGGATATCGGTTTTGGCAATGATTGGGGTCATGTCCCAACCGTATTTTTGTATTTTTTTTGTTAGAGGCTTTTGTAGAACTACTATGGGTTGGAATGGGTAGGATCAGTATTGGTGCCAGCCTTAGAATTGGAATTGGTATTAGGGCTCACACCAGTTGATTGTATTGTTGGTTGTTCCATCCCCTTTTATTTTGGGATTATATAATTATTATGGAACTCATATGGTCATGGTTTTAGATTATGGTTTGGTTTGGTATTGGTTATTGGTTGGTATCGGATAGTTGGACTCGTTTGGATGGTCACGGATATAGACCTATCCCAGAGTCTTGGATTATGCAATGATGCTATCTTTTTATATGTTCGAAATTCATTCGACTCAAAGTATGCGTTTGTCGATTGGGTTGGGTAATGGGGTTGGTCTCCAATCCTGGTTGGACTTGGGATGCCCATTACGATAAGGCCCTAGTTTGGGTCGTGCCATTTTGGCCTTAAAGTCTTAAAATTGTATTTTCTTGAAATTAATCCCCAAATTCAACACCTTTTCACTTGAATAATGTTTCTAATCCTACAATTACTAGTTTTCCTCAATTTCATCTTTAAAATAACTTTGATTCCTTATGTTTAAATGGATTTCAAAAATTTTACCCGATAAAGTTTAAAAATAATTTTTCTTTTATTTGCACCTTGTTTTAACTCATTTTTGCTTGGGTTTTAGTTGTGGACTCCTAAAAATATGGTGAATGTGTTTTAGAAATAAAGTTACTATTTTTCCCTTCTTTTTCAAAAACCCATTTCGAAGGTCCGTTTTGACCCCGAATCAAAAATAGACAATATAGATATCATTGGCTTTCTTTTGATGTGTAGATTCTATATTTTTATGTTTTAGTTTATTTTTGGAACCGTCTGTGAGAAGTAAAGTGTGGGATTGAAGGATTTTGTTGCGGATTTTGGCCTTCGAGGTAGGTTAGGGCTTAACTCTTTCAAAATTGGGTTGGGTAGTTAATTTGTATACAAAATACATGTTTCGGGGATGGGAACTAATCATAAAATTGGCAATCTTAATGTGTTGTGCCCATGTAGGGGCCCATATGTGATATAATTATGTGGTAGTTTTGAAGTCTTATGTGTTATGTGTGACTGTGTGAGTCCCATGTGATAATGATAGCCTTGTACCCATGATGATAATTATATCTTGTTGATGAAAAAGGTGTGTTACCATTTGTGTATTGTGATGTATGCATCATTTATTGGCATATGAAATATGTAGAAATTCATGGATGGTTGAAAATAATGAGTGGATATTTGGCTCACGTGGTTGTGGATATACTCATTGTGGTTGGTTGTGAGAATTATATCCTCATGTCATACTCATTCATGAAATATTTATACCACCATGGACATATTAAGAAACACTGACAACACCTTTTTATGACAAAAAATGTGACATCTTATAAAACCCTTTCCTAGGGATGTGTTGGGCAGGAGCTATGATATATGGATTGTATGTAGATTGAAGAACCCCCAATGGGTCCTACATCAAAATCTTTAGCTTCATTGGTGTATACGGAGATTGTGCAATGCCTCGGAGGTTGTGAGACAACCTCGTGCATCATCATCATCATTATCATAATCATTCTCATTGTATTTATTTCATTATGCTTGTGATATGATTGTATTTCTATTTTAGATTGTCACTTACCTAATTGTTCTATCTTTCCTTACTTGAACTTTATAATCTTGTATATGTTGTCCTTCTTTGTTCTACTTGTCTGTGATATGATGTATATTGGTAAGGTAATTGCTCTATCTTTCCTTACTTGAACTTGATAATCTTGTATATGTTGTCCTTCTTTGTTCTACTTGTCTGTGATATGATGTATATTGGTGGTGCCTTTCTGGGGTTGTTGCAATATATGTGATATATTAGAACTGTTAGTGCAAGCATTGTGCACTATCGTTGTGGGACATTTCCTGATTGCAGGTGACGTGCCCTTAGTGTGTATTTTGTATGCTTTATTTTCTACTTTGCTCTATCGGACTATGATATCTACTAAGTACAAATGGACCGTACCCATCCCTACTATGCCCTTTCAGTGCAGATTCTAGTGTGGATACGTCTCACGTGGCTTGATTTCAAATGCCTTTAGAGTTGTTCAAGGTAGCGGTTGGACTTTCATGCGTCTGGGTCCGCTTCTATCTTTCTGTATTAGTTTATGTCTTTACTAGTATTCAAACAAAGGCATTGTTCCTGTTGATCATTTTAATGTATTTGATTCATGGATTGTATTGGTAGTTCTTACACTGTTGACATCAGGTTTTGGGGAGTTATGGTATGGTTTTTGGCTATGTTTATTTCCGCATTTATTATACTTTTGAATAGTTCGGCATCGTTCTAGAAGCCTTAACTTGGGATTTATGTCTCATTTCTCTTTAGTATCAATTTGTGTGATAGGCTTACTTATCAAGGTTCATCGCGACAAGTGTCATCATGACCCTTTGCATTTTGGGTCGTGACAGATTTCGTCACTAAAGCCCACTTTTCATTGCTAAAAGTCTATTTTTCCATCGCTAAAGGTGTGCACCAACAACTTTTGTTTTCACTAAAAAGGTCATAAATCCCTCATACAATAGTGAAATGTACCAATTCTTTTTCGTATGATTTCTAAATAATGATTCAAATATACTCGTTCAGTCAACACTCAATTTCATACACGTTTTCTCATTTAGATGTTTTATTGCTCATTAAAGAATTATTTTATGTTCCGCAATAAAACTCAATCTCGACTTATCAAAATTATACCAAACTTTTCAGATCAATCATATAATTCATGCATGACATTTCAATAGTTTTGAAATAATTTTTCAATCTTTAAAACTAATAATTAACCTTTTTATTGATTGATTTTACTGAAACAGGGCCAAAGTACCCAAAATATTTAAAATCGCATCTGAAACCTTCCGTACAAATTAAATATGCTAGTAGTTTAAAAACGATATTTTAGACTCAACGGTGTAGTTAGAATTTCAAGCAGAGGTTGTTTACAATAAATTAATTCACGAAACCCCTTTTAGGCTATTTTAACTACTTTCCTTCTAAATACTCAAAACGAAATCGAAAGCTCGAAATTCAAACTAACTACACTACCAACCCAAATTGGATGTTTTGGATCTACTAAAACTAAAAAAATCACCATCAGATGTTTGGATCACCAATATTGAGCAAGGTCAAACTAATTACTTTAAGGTTATTCAAAATCATAAACTCATATAAATAACTCCCAAATGCATTATAAATTGTGCAATCATTCTCGCAGCTGATAAACAATTTAAAGAAACAGTAGAGAAGATAAAAATAGTCAAAGCACAAAATATTCTTAAAGTCACAACAAGAGTTATTATAGCTTGCATCCATAAAATGGCCTGCATATAGATTCTAGTAACTGACCTAGCATTTTTCCGCATATTTAGTTTGCATTGGGCTTGCCGATGCAGAAAGGGGTTTGCGACGGCAATCCAGTCCAAAGAAACATTCCCATCTGTCAGTTAGCTTGATACCTCTTGGTGAATTATCATAAATTTTACTCCAAAACTCAAAGTATTTTCATTTAGTAGGTCTTTCACCATAAAACACTTCATATTCTAGGAGTTATGCTCGTTTAAAATTGACTCTGGTAAAATTTTATACTAAAACTCTATAGATCGAAATGCTTCTCAACCCAGCTTTGCGTTAAATATTTCTTATAACCATGATTCACATTAAAATGACCTATCATTTTAGGAAATTGATTATAATACTTATCTAAATTAGAAATTATTACTTTTGGGCCTCTACACATATAAAGATTTCAAATCTTAGCTTGAAATTTTTAGGGTATTACAATATCTATACATATTTGAGGAGTGGTTTGATGGTTGTGATGCATTGTTTTATATTATTAATTCATGTATTATTTAATTGCATTACGTAAGTGTTGTGACAAATGAAATAGCATGAGACTACTTGTGAGATGGTTAAGTGAAAGTGACTAGGTTTTTTATACTTGTGATATGTAGTAGGTCATAGGCGCTTCCTTTGTTGTGGTTGAACTTATTCTTAAAAGGGCAGTATAAATGTGTTGATAGGGTGAAGATTGGTATTGTTGTGCTATTTGATTTCTTAAGTAGTTATTTTGTGAATAGTGGTAGTTTTGTGCAACTACTTATTATATATTGATTGCTAGTTGATTTTATTTAATTTATGATTATGTGTAGCTTTTGATTTAAATTGGTCAATGATACCCACCATTACGTAGTTTTTATATGGATACTACATGTTCTTTTTATTGTTGAGTGCAGAAAGTGTTTCAACGATTGAGATGAGACCTCAAATTTAGTTCGTAACTAGCATTTTTTAGATCCAAGGGTGAGCACCTATATTAGGGAAAGTGTTGGGTCTTCTCATTGATCATGTCACTCCTTCGGACAATGACATTCCATATTTATTTATTTTTGGATATTCATTTTAAACATTGATTTTTAGCTTAGAATATTTTTATACTGTGACTTTTGGGTCCTTGGTCTAATGTAATATATAGATGTTTTCTAGATTACTTCCCAGTTATTATTTTTATTGGGGTTTACTATTCTTGGTTAGGAATTTTTAAAAATGGTCCAGTGTTTAGTTAAGGGTTTTGGGTTTGATGGTTCTCCCACCGGGAGGTTAGTGAAGGTGCCACTCATGACTATTTGGATTGTGATAAAGTTGGTATCAAATCCCTAGAATCGTCGACCTCGTCATATAAGAACGAGTCTAGTAGAGTCTTGTAGAATGGTCCGAAGATGTCTGTACTTTTCTCTGAGAGTCTACAGTACTTTAGAAAATCTCATTTTTCTTCTTTCTTTTACGTTAGTACTTTGTTCCAATTTGTACCTAGTAGTCCGAAATGGTATCTAATTTATTTCGCTCTTGTATCATAGATGGTTAGGACATGCACTGAGAGAGAAAAGCAGCAACACCCAAATCAGTCAATGAAGCTACAGTTTATGGTAGAGGGAGTGTAAGAGGAAAGGGGAGAGCAAGGGGTCATGGGGCAGCACCCGCCAGGGATAAAGTTCATGTCATCAGAGGTTCTATAATAATGACATCAAAATCGGTCATATCTAACTCTACTAGATCAACTGTGGTGATTTTTTAGGAAACTCTGATTGGGAAATTTTTGTACGACCATTTAGGAGTAACTAAGTTACCAATAAGAGTAGAGACTGATAAGGTTTCTGAAAGGGTTTCAAGACTAACACCAAAATCAAATACAATATAAGGAATTATAAAGGAAAGTATGGCTCTTGGATCTAACAAGACATAAACATAAATATGAAAGATAAACTCATAACATACTAGTGACTACATTAGAGGAACCCTCTTGATCCTATCGAGTCTACACAAAATATAACATGTTCTGGCACCACCCGCTGCCTGCACTAGATAAGGCATCCTTCTGAGTTGGGAAACCTACTGGAGCTATTGAAGAAGAAGCCTAAGTACGGCCACTGAGATCACTTCTCTTAGCTGATGGACAATCCCAAGGTCTTGGGCTTGACTTTCCTCAACCAAGATATCTATCCCTGCCTATCAAACATTCTCCGAGGTGGTTTTTCCATACTTCCTATAAGTTGGGATGGTACAACTATTAAAAGAACTATTTAGAGATTTAGAGCATGGCGCTCTACCTTTTTAACCCTGTTTAAGTGTGGGAGATGGAATACTTAGAGATGATGATGCTGGAGCTGGAAGCCTCTGCTAAAACTGAGTGTAATTTCCACTATCCGACCTCTTTTGAAAATATTCAAAGTTACTTGTCCTCTCTCTTTTAGTCTTCCTTTCCGTCTTCTTTATCTTTTCTTCCTCAATTTGTGAGCACGAGTCATAAGTCTGGAGATATCTATTTCTCCAGTTGGCATAATGGTCCTATACTTATTGACCACTAACTATAAAACACCTAAAACAAACTTACTCATGCAAGCCCTTGGCTCAACAACCATCTCAAGAGCATTTTTGAAAAGCTGAGTAAACTTAAGAGAATACTCTTTCACTAATATGTTGCCCTACTTCAAAATTATGAACTCCTCTACCTTAGGTTCCCTCAACTCACGGGGGAGAAATCTATTCATAAAAGTATTCACAAACTCATACCGATTAACTGGACCTGCATCCCTATGCCTACCCTCTTTCCACTATTTGCACCAAATCTGGCCACTCATTTCAACTAGTATACATCAAAATTTGCACTCTCAACTAGAGTAACTCCCATAATTCAAGTGGTCTTTTAAAAATCATCAATGAAGTCTTGTGGATCTTCATGCACACTTCGAACCACGAATCTTTGGAGGATTTATTAGAGTGAAGTTCCGGACTCTCATAGTAGTTGCATTCCTATTTAGGTTAGTTAGTGCAATGGCCTACTAATTAACTTAGTTGGTCATGGACTGATCAAGCACTTAGAAGGAATCCCTGAACTTGGGGTAAGTAACCTGCTCATTTATGGATTTGCTGGAGTTGGTGGGGGTTGCTTGTTACCGTTTCCATTCCTTATTCCGTTAGATCTTTTGGGAGGTATTTTTGTAAATGTAAAGCATAAATTGAATAAGATTAAATATATTTCACACTCTCTCACATCAAATAAACATGAAGAAAGTAACATATTCCTAAAATATTTTGTAGCCTCTCCCTCATAAGTATGGTGCATTTTACGTCCATGAATGAGACTCTACTTAACACGACTTTGAAATACCCTAGGACACTTTACACTTTATGCTCTAATACAAATTTTTTCACGATCATAGACTACACCCTGAATGTAACTTGGTATTTAGATCCATAAGTTACTCCAAGTTGATCCAGGTATAACACAAACATTAAAACACTGAATATAAAGGATGCATTAAGCGGAAGCTAAAAATAAAATTTAATATTAATATTGATTACATTCGATGAGAAATTTTTGGCGAGGAAGATGGATCTTATGAGTACCCCATAGGTCTCACCTCTAGAGTGAAAAAATACTTGGATAGGTGTATAGCAATAGGCATGGCCATTGCATAGCATCTGAATCCATTGTTTTGCATTACTTTTTAGATATGATTGGGTTAAGATAAATTTTAATAATTATTGTTATTGAACTGTTGGGACTTTTCTGCATATAATTTTAGATATAGTTTTATTTATTTGATATAGTTTTCCACATAAACTTGATCGACATGTGATGTCTACCTATTACAAATAGATCGTACTCGTTCCTAGTTTTCTGCATTCTTTCGATGCAAATCCTGATTTGAGTGCCCCCTCCTGTGATTAGAGATTGCGCATTTTAGATGCACATCGAAGTTGTGGTGAGCTCTTTGGTTTAGGGTTCTTCTAGGCTTCATTTATCTTAATTCTATTTTTCCTTACTTTGATAAAATTCTATACTTCATTGATATTTGATAGCTAGAGTCGTTCATGTATTTCTGATAGTTGAGTCTTGTATTTTAGTTACGATTTTGGATCAGACTTTCTTGTATGCTTTTGATGATGCATTGGGTTTTTATTACTATTACCTTTATGTTCCTATATTATTTTCCCTATTATTTCTTCTACGATTGATACTATGAATCATTGAGTCAAGGATTACCTACCATAGTTAGGTTGGGGTAGGTGTCATCACAACTCATGAAACTTTGGATCGTGACACAAGAAGAATAGAAATCCATCCATTGTTTTATGATGGTGTAAAACAAAGTTAAGCATACACAAGATAAATTTAGATCGCACGAATAGAAAGATTTCCTTAGAAAAATCAAAATTAGGTTCAAGAAGTACTAAAATTAAGAATCCAATCAGAAAATTGAAATCATAAAAGAGAAAGTATGTCTAATACCATGTACTTGTAATTTTCTATTCAAGATCACTCGGATACCTTGTAACTTATCTACTCAAGATGCTAGAATTAATATTTCAATAGGAGTAGCATAATATGTTTCATAGTTGGGACTTTGAGTGTTAGTTATACGTTGTCTCATACTTATTTCCACCACCAAGGCCAAAGTGGGAAATCTGAAAATTCCATTATTTTAAACTTAATATATAAGATATATTTTATACATATAAACTTACTCGGTAAGATTCAGTACACAACAACAATAACAACATATCCAATTTATTCCCACATAGTGGGGTCTGGAGAGGGTAGAGTGTATACATACCATACCACTACCTCAGGTGAAGTGGAGAGGTTGTTTTCGATAGACCCCCGGCTTAGGACCGATAATAGTATAGTAATCACAAAACATAAATGCGTATAGACTAGTACAGTATGCAAAATAAACTAAACCAATATCCATAAGATAATACTAAAAGCTATCTATCCAAAATCAGAGAAACCACTCAACACCACAAACAAGAAAATTCAAACACAAATAAAGAACGCTCACCTACTGTAACTAATGCACTCCCACCCCTAACCCTCTACCCTAGTCCACATCCTCCACACCTTCCTATCAAGGGTTGTGTTCTCCATAAGTTGTAACTGCTCCATATCATGACTAATCAACTCCCTCCAATATTTCTTCAGCCTACCTCTACCCCACCTAAAACAATCTATAACAAGTGTCTCACACCTCTGCACAGCAGTATCAGAGCCCCTCCTCATCACGTACTCAAACTAACATAACCGTACTTCTCACATCTTGTCCTCCACCAAAGCCACCCCCACTTTCTCTCGAATAATATTATTTCTCACCCTATCTTTCCTAATATGGCCACACATCCATCGCAATATCCTTATCTCCACCACCTTTAACTTTTGGATGTGGGAGTTCTTAACTGGCTAACACTCTTCTTCATACAACATAGTTGGTCGAACTTCCACTTTGTAGAACTTACCTTTAAGCTTAGGGTTACCTTCTTATCACATAAAACTCCCAAAACAAGCCTCTATTTCAACCACCCTACCCCAATACGACGTATGACATCCTCGTCAATCTCACCATTACCCTAAATCATAGACTCCATATACTTAAAACTCTCCCTCCTCTGAATGGCCTGAGAGTCCAACTTTACAACCACGTCAGCTTTCTACGACACATCACTAAACTTATACTCCAAGTACTCCATCTTGGTCCTGCTCAACCTAAATCCTTTAGACTTAAGGATCTGTCTCTAAATCTCTAACTTATCATAACTCCTCTTCAAGTCTCTTCAATCAGTACTACATCGCCAGTAAATAACATATACCAAGTCACCTTTCCTTAACTATGTCGTGTCAAAACATCCATCACCAAGGCAAATAAAAAAGGGTTAAGAGTCGATCCCTGGTGAAAATCTATCAAAATCAAAAAGTCCTCTGAATCACTACCTACCATCCTCACACAAGTCTTTGCGCCATCATACATGTCCTAAATCAACCTAATGTATACCACTAGCACCTCTCTATACTCCAAGCACCTCTACAGAATCTCCCTGGAAACTCTATTAAATGTCTTCTCAAGATCAATAAACACCATGTGCAAGTCTTTTTTTCTCTCCTAAAACTGCTCTACTAATCTCCTCACAAGATGAATAGCCTCTATAGTCAAGCGACCTAGAATGAAACCAAACTGATTCTCAGAGATAGTCATGATCCTTAACAGCCTTAACTCTACCACTCTTTCCTAAACTTCATAGTATAACTCAATGGCTTGATACCTCTATAATTGTTGCAACCTTAGATGTCTCCCTTGTTCTTAGATAATGGAATCATCGTACTCCACCTTCATGCTTTAGGCATTTTCGCTACCCTAAAAATGATTTTAAAGAACCTTATCAACCACTCCAAACCTGCCCCTCCAGTGCTCTTCCAAAAATCCACTAGAATCTCATCTAGCCTCATCGCCCTATCCCGACGCATCCTGCAAATAACCCCCTTGAACTCTTCAACCAGGATATGCCTACAATAACTATAATTCCAACACTTCTCATATTTATCCAAGTCCCCCAACATAAAACCTTTGTCCCTATCATTATTTAAAATTTTATAGAAATAGGACTGTCATCTCTTCCTAATGAAGGCATCCTCAACCAACACTGTATCATCCTCTTCCTTGATGAATTTCACTTGTTCAAGGTTATGGGACCTCTGCTCCCTAGCCTTGGAAAGCCTATACAACTTCTTATCCCTACCTTTATCCTCTAAATTCGCATACAAGCTCTCAAAAGATACTGTCTTAGTAGCTGCAACCACCAACTTAGCCTCTCTCCTTGCTACTTTATACTCCTCCATATTCATCTACCTCTCTTCATTATAATTTCTTTTAGCCAATTTGGCATAAGATAACTTCTTAGACTCCACCTTCCTCTTAACCTCTTTGATCCAACACCAGTCCCCTTTATGCTTACCAGATCGACCTCTCGAGACACCCAATACCTCCCTAGTGGTATCCCTAATGCAATATACCATATCAATGAATATGTATCATAATTTCAAGGAGATGTATTGGTGAAATGGTATGAAAAGGGATATAGCTTATTTTATGGCCAAATACATGATGTGTCAACACGTTAAGGTTGAGCGCATGAGGCTTAGTGGGTTATATCAAGAAATTAATTTTTCATAATGAAAATGAAAGGTAATCAGTGTGAATTTCATAACCAGTCTTCCTCGGTCTCGAAACTAATTTGATTCGATTTGCTTATTGTGGATAGAATGATGAAGTCTGCTCACTTCTTGCTAGTGAAGACTACCTTTCCAATGGAAGATTATGAGAAGTTGTATCTTCAAGAGATTTTTAGGCTATATTGGGTACCTATTTATATTATCTCTAATCGTGGTACTCAGTTTTCATATCATTTCTGGCGATCTTTTCAAAAAAGGTTGGGTACCTAGGTTAGTCTGAGTATAATTTTTCATCCCCAGTCAGATGGAAAAGTGGAGAGGATAATTCATACATTGGAGGATATTCTTTAGGCATATGTGATTGATTATGGTGGCAATTGGGTTGAGCATCTTCCTTTGGTAGAGTTTCCTTACAATAATAGCTATCATTCTAGTATTGGTATGGCCCCTTTCGAGGCATTGTATGGTAGTAGGTGTAGATCACCTATTGGGTGGTTTGAGCTTAGTGAGGCAAATATGTTGGTTTAGACTTGGTTTATCAGGCTATGGAAAAATTAAAGTGATTCAGGATAGGCTTAAGGTTGACTAAAGTCACCAAAAGTCCTATGAAGATGTAAGGCATAGAAACTTGGAGTTTAAGGTTGGGGAAAAGGTCTTCTTAAAGGTATCTCCCATGAAGGGAGTAATACAGTTTGGTAAAAGGGGAAAGCTCAGTCCCCGGTATATTATTCTTTATGTGGTTCTATGAAGGGCTAGTAATATAGCTTATGAATTAGAGTTACCTTCTAGTTTGAGCTTTGTTCATTTGATATTTCATGTTTCCATGTTAATGAAGTGCATTAGTGATCCTTTTTCGATTGTTCCTTTGGAAGGGTTGGGTATCTCGGACTCTTTATCTTATGAAGAGGTCCTGATTGAGATTTGGATAGGTAGGTTCATCGGTTATGAACCATGGATCTAGCTTTGGTTAAGGTTTTATGGAGGAACCATAGGGTGGAAGAAGCTACATGGAAAGCAGAGGAGGACATGAATTCCAAATATCCGCATCTATTTTCTGCTCCTAGGATTCATGTAGAAGGTATGTGTTCTTGAATAGATCTTTATTTTCTATGTTTGTTACAGGAAAGATTAATATATTTGCATCTGTTTTTCTTAAATTAGTTAAAGGTTGGATTGATATTTGATAATGGAAATAAATTGTGCTTGTGGTTACCCTACCTTGTCCATTATTTGGGGATAAATGTTCCTACTAGGGGAGATTGAAACACCTTGGTTTTTGGACCTTAGAAAATTTCCTGAATTTATGGTTTCTGGATAGGATACGACTAGGGGAAATGAGTCATACACTGGGATACAAGTAGTATGGTTTAGTCATATGCTGACCAGTGTTGGTTAGTGAGTTATATTTGGTTTTTATAATGGGTATGACTTGGGTGGTATAAGTCGTATTTATAGATAAAGGTTGTTTTATTACTTCATTTAATCTTTGGTTTGGTAACTTAAGCTGGTTCTAAGTATGAGTAGCTCACCAAGAGCCGTAAGCTAAGGTATGAGTCATACCATGGACTCGTATGGTGGTCAGTGTTTAATTCTGTTAGGATTCTATTCTGTCAAGGGTACAAATCATGGGTACTAGTTGTATACTTGGATACGACATGGTTTCGGGTGAGTCATACCTTGGAAAGTATTGGGTCCAAGGGAGATGGCCTTGGGTATGAGTGGTGGTTACTCCTCGTATTGAAGGGTACGACTGGTATGGACAGTGGTACCCACCTGACAGGATTTCTGGGAGTTTAAGTGAGGGCAACCTGGATATTTTCCCACTTAACCTAATAAGGCCCCACGACTTATATTCCTATTGGAAGTTATTTTCCCTATTATTCTATTCATTAACCTTAGAAGCTTCTCTTGAACACTCTACAATTCTCTCTAAATCTTTTGGGTAAAGGAAGGCTAGGGTTTCATCTTGAGGATTTATTCCAGGCTCTTGTTAGTGTTTTACCATCATCTTCTTTGTTTAAGGCATGTTATCTTCCCTAATTGTTAGTTCCAACTAAAGGCATAGTTTTATACAATGGTTTCATGGTTTGATTATTGCATGGTTTTGGGTTTTCAAATATGATTTGGGGGTTTTGGTTATAAATGCTTTGTTATAGTTTTCCTATGCTTTAATTATGCTTTAATGATGGTTTTGGATAATTGAATTACATGGGAATGGATTTTGGTTTTGGAAATACTATGCCCCCAATATGTTTGATAAAAAGTTTATAACAATGCTTTCATTATAATATTGAGTTTCCAATGGAACTTATGCATGGTTTAAACTGGGTAATGTAACCCTAAATAATATGAATGGTTTAAATGGTTTTGGAATGGTTTAGCTTAATAAACATACTTGTGGAGTACAAGGAAATCCCCAAGTTAATATGATAATGAATACTTGTGGGGTACATGGGAATCCCCCAAGTTAAGTGGATAACATAGTCTATGGGTACATGGGAATCCCTTGACCACTAAAAGGTTTGGCTAAGGACAATACTTACAAGTTGTAGTCAGTATGAGGATGCCACTACTAATAGATTTGGTTAATATTAATGGTTTGATTGGTTGGAAATAGTTTTAATTGGGCAATAATGGTGGGGTGTGATAGCTAATCGTGAAAGTGGGAGTTCACTAAATGAACACTGAAAACTCATGTTTGCCGACATGAGAGGTAGGGCATGGCGACCCTTTTATGATACTATGAGGTACGCGGGAATCCTCTAAGTACATGATAATTCTCAACTTACACATCAATTTAAGTGTAAGACAGTTGTTGTCAATATAATAACCCAACAATAGTAAGGGTCAAATCTACGACGAACAATGTGAGTGGCGAATAGGTAAGTTCGAAATGAAAGTACTTGCTAAATTCAAACTTAGGATACAAAGATGTAAAAATTGGGGGGTTTTAAACATATTCAAAGATATGATTAATTTTGGACTTCTAAACAACTAATTCAATACTAAGAGTAATTAAAGTATAATCAATTAAAATAGATTTTGGGACTATGTTTTCCTAGGGGCAAGTTATGCATGGGCACATGATAACTCGGTGCAAATTCTAGTCGTTGATGGTGTGGTAGGCTAGGTTTAAGGTCCTTGAAGCTAGTTCTTCAACAAAACCTCAAAGATGTCACTCATTGACTCATTCGAGTACCTAACAAGTGTGTCAATTAAAGACACCCAATACCTCAATTAGGCACCCCTATTTCTAGGATGGTACCCAAGGGATAGTCAACCTCATATTTACCCTTATGTTAAGATGGTGAAAATTAGCAAACTAAACGCAATAATTGTCTATTATTGCCTAGATTTCCACATTGCTCTTTGAAGAATGATGAGGGTTCCTAAAGTTCACCCAAACCCCTCTTTCAAGTATGATTTAGGCTTTCAAGAGCTTGGGGTTTTCACCTACAAACCCATTTTGGGTATTTAGGTCTTTCACCCATATATCTTAATCAATTTACTCAAGCAATAGTAGAACCCAACACAAATACATTAGCATATACACAAATGAATCACAACCCACACATAAATGCACCCTATTCTAACATAATCCTAAGAGAAAGAACTATCAACTCATAAATAAATAAAAATATACCAAAATCTCCATCAATTTGATTCATGAAAAATAAAGAGAATGCAAACCACACTTTAAATTCCAATGAATCCTCAATAGGATTTGCCAATCCTTCACTTTGGAGTTTCTCTAATTAATTCTTGCCTCAAATTAGCATCAATTCAAGCTCTAAGCTCCAAGTGATAAACCCTAAACTAAGGATAGGATAATATGTATGATAAAAGATGATGTGAAAAATAAACTAAAAACCTTTATTTAAGCCCTAATTCCACATTTGTCAGATATTATAAAAATACCCTTGAAACTTTTTCGTGCTACCGCGATTGCCATCTTTAGACCGAGATTGCGGTAGTCATGTCGCGATCGGACTTTGCTTTACTAGTTGACTAATTGCGATCATGGTAATTGAAGGTCAACTCCTAGTCCTGCAATTTTATCTTTTGTTCTTTTTGCTCACATTTCGTCTCTTTCAACTTCTCCATAGCTCATTTTTATCAAGTTTCCTTGCTCATCTTTTTATTTCACTTTTACCTACCCAAAAGAGCATTAAGTAAGAAAGTTAGAACAAATCAATGAAAAATCATGATAATTTTGGCATAAAAATGCTAGTAAGTTGTAAAATTGATGACATATCAGTACACTGTACATATGTATCATGAAGAGTGAAGGGTACATGGGAATCCCTGACTCTTATGGTATCTCTAGTTTATGCAGTTACACGCATCAGGGACTATTCAGGGGGTTCACTGGACCCACATAGCCCGTGGGTGGTTAAGAATAGTTAAGCTTCGCATACCCAGGTAAATGGTTTAAATGCATGCTAAACCTGGTTCTCTTTCCCGGTATGGTTATATATATATGTATGTATGTATGTATGGTTTTTTTTGCATATGGTTGGTTCACTTGATTTTACTGATTGGCATTATTTTATCCTTATCCTGAGTTTATGCTAGAGTTTATTCGCTAAACCCTCTTTGGGTGACTGCATCCCCATGCGATGTAGGAACCGACCATTTTACTCCTCCTACTTAGCATCGTATATTCAGGATCAACTACTGGATTGAAGAGTTAGCTTTTATTTTTCTGAAAAGCTCCATTTCATGGACATTATTTCATACTTTGATTATTCTTTGGATAGTGGTTTTGGCTATGGTTAGGGGCATGTCCTAACTAGATTCTTGTATTCTTTTGGTTAGAGGCTTTTGTGGAATTACTATGGGTTGGAATGGGCGTGATCGGTAGGAGTGCCAGCCTTAGCATTGGCATTGGTATTGGGGCTGATACCTGTTGACTGCATTGTGGTTGTTCCATCCTATTATGTTATGCTATGGAACTTGGTTTGGTTATTATTTGGTTATGGTTGGATTTATAATTTGGTTCTGCTATTGGTTGGTTTTGGATGGTTGGACTTGGTTGGGTCGATCTCGGTAATAGACCTATCCCCTGAGTTGGTAATTTGGTTACTTATGTTATGTTGTTATATGCTCGAAATTCAGCCAACTCAGGGTAGGTGGTTGGAGGTTGGGTCGGATAATGGGGGTGGTCTCCGGTCCTGGTCGGACTTGGGATGCCCATTACGATAATGCCCTAGGTCGGGTCGGATTAGTCTCCCACATACTATCCATATCCCCTTTACTCTCCCAAATCCCCTACTATTCAACTTCTCCCCCATTTCCAAAGCACTAGCTAAATTCAAGCTACCCCACTTAAGCCTGGATCGAGCCTCCACACTCCTCTTCTTTCAGCCCTTATTGATTACAAAGTCCATCCCCAACAACCTATATTAAGTCGAATGATTCTTACTAGGTATGACCTTAAAGTCTCTACAAATCACTCTATCACCCTTTCTAAGGAGAAAAAAGTCTATCTGGGTCTTGGCTACCAAACTACAAAAGGTAATAAGATATTCCTCCCTCTTTGAAAAGCTCAAATTTACCACCCATAACCCAAAAGCCCTAGAAAAATCCAAAAGAGAAACTTTACGTTCACTCTGATCCCCAAAACCAAAAATACCATGCACATCATCATATCCTCTTGATAAAGACCTAAAATGCCCATTTAAATACCTCCAATGAACAATATCTCTATGCTCGGAAGCCTCTAACCACCTCATCCAAAGCCTCCTAAAATCTCTCCTTCTCCTCCTCTTCCAACCCCGCTTACGGAGTATAGGCACTAGTAATGCTCAAAGAAGACCCCCCAATGACCAACCTAATCAAAATCAACCTATTATTCACCCGCTTCACCTCCACCACCTTCCCCTGAAGCTCTTTATCTACTAAGATACCTACCTCATTGCTATGTCTCAGTCTACCCGAGTACTATAACTTTTACCCGTCCACATCCCTCGCCTTAGAGCTTACCCATTTGGTTTATTGGACACAAGCTATACTAATCCTTCTCTTTCTATGAATCTTTCGAAGATCTATAGACTTACCTTGAGGAGTCCCTATGTTCTATGACCCAATTCTCAATTTGGACTCTCTTTTACCCCACCTAACCCTACTACCCCTAGCACCCAACCACAAACTCAATCCTAGAACTGCCCCTAACCTAATGCTAGCCCCCACCTTTGCCCTAGACCCTATTCTTAATCCCAACCCTAACTTAAAACATGACCCTAGCTTATCATCGACCACTACAGCCACTACTCAATGGAAGAAAGGACAAAAGAAAGCAAATAGGTAAGGCTAAGGAACAAAAATGGAAGGCTAAAAATAATAATGATATAAATCTACAAGGAGAAAATCAAGAAACAATTGCATATACCCACGACCACAATCACTATCCAGTTTGACAACCAATAATCAATAACAATAACTCTACTAATCGTAATACCTCTAATCAGCTTTAGCAAGTAACACAAACACAAGTAAAAATACCAACGTGGTAAAACAGAAACTGGAACCGATAATCTCACAAAAAATATCAAAATAATCAAGAAATCAAGAAAGAAATAGTTAAAAATAAATATCAAAAACATGGTGCATATAAAGTAGAAGAGATGAAATGAGTGCACCTGATCCTGTAAAAATAGAAAGTGATAGTGTTTTCTTTAACTTTTTTTGGATTCTGATAATTTGTTGGAGAAATTGGTCGCCAAAATATTGTTGCTTCCTTTCTTACCCACTTTTGATATCACCCCTAACTTGAACGTCGAAAAATGCGTTAGCCGCCGGTAAAACCTGTTACCATATTAGAGCTTCACCAAATCTAGTATACCACTGCTTTTTGGTCATCGTCGGACTAGAAATTCCAGTAGTGAAAGATTTTTATGTCTCATGGTAAAATATGGGGTGTTGGCAGAGAAGAAGGCGAGGAAAGAAGAAGTGAGAGAGAGAAATAGGTAGAATAGATCAGAGAGAATAATACCTTTTATTCTGCTGGCGAGAGCGTCAGATTCATCTTTCATTATTGGAGTTGTTGAAGAAACATTAAATAGAGATATTTAAAGAGAGAGACATCAGAGCCAATTTTGTTAATAAGCCGTAATCTGAAGACTGAATTGTCGGCAGAAAATAAGAGGTTTTTCTGGTGAGAAGTCAGAGAGACATTGGAGATAACTGATTAGTATATATATATATATATATTTAGATTGTTAATTCTTGAGTTGAGGGTCTAAATCAAAATGAAAGGAGCGTATCAAAATGCAACTTGAGAAAACCAAAGTATAAAATATAAAACCTACCTAATTACTTAGAATACTTTTAGAGTTTTATTGAAACCTATAGTTTTATTAAAGAAAATTTAATTATTAGTTTGGTATGATTTAGTTCAACTGGTTAAACCAATTTTAAGAAACCACTGACACCATGTCGCTCATACTTGACTAATACTAATGTAAGCATTTTCATTAGTCAAATCTCATCACAACATAAATGAAGTTGGTCAATGATTGTAACACCCTAAATTTTTGGTCCTTGAAAATTTCTGAAATTTTATCCTCACTGTCCTAACTATGACTCACCTAAGAGTCGTAGGGTGTCTTGACGGGTCATATGACCCTAATTGTAAGGTGTTTAGTAAATGGTACTTAAGTTGTTATCTTGAGTACGGCTTGGGGACATGAGTCATAAATACCCATGATGATTCATTGGATTCAAATCATAGCCTAAAAAGTGTGTGTGTGGCTAAGTTCTACTTTGAGTATGAATGGCTCACTACGCGTCACTTTGTGCAAATCGTAGGATGTCTAGAGTTTACCCCAATTAGTTTTTGTGTTGACTACGACTGGACTCCGCGAGTCATAGGGTCCCATTATGAGCCATAGTATATGAGTCATTAGGTCAAAGTGTGTGTGTCTGTGACACTGTCTTGATAATGACTCATAGAGACGATTCATAATGAGTCGTGGTAAGTCGTTATGAGACCCGTAATGGTGGACAATTAATTTTTCCATCTTTAAAATGAGGGTATTTTAGACATTCCCCTCATATCCCAATAATAACCCATGACTTATAAAAATACTTGGGTGCTATTTTCATTGATAATCCATTCCAAATATTCTTTTTTCTCTCTCAAGTCTCTCAAGCATCCATATCTAGGGTTTCCAAGAAGTAGGTCATCCAAGTGATCAAGGATTGGATTCTCTCCATAATCTTGGGTATTTCAGGTATGTTACTCTTCCCTAATTTCTAATTGGTTATAATCATATGCTTTAATGTGTTGTTCATATGCTATTGCTGATGATTTTGAAATGTGGGCTGAAGGTTTTAAATAATTGTTGTTGAACAAGGTTTCCCATGGTTTACCTATGACTATTGATGCTTTAATTATTGTTTTGAACTTGTGGGATTCAAGGGTGTGGTGAATAAATGAGGGGATTATGAATTCCCCCAATTTGTGGCTTTTGAAGTGGTAATGACCTCAACCTCATATTGGAAAATTGGTTTTGAACATGAAAAGTATGCATATTGAACTACTCTTGAACTATTACATAATGTGAAAAGTCAATAAAGCATAGTAATTTTTAATTGAACCTTATGGTGATGTGAAATTCCCCAAGCTAATGCATAATTGAACCAAGGGGGCTATGAATTTTTGCGAATAATGAAAGTGTTTTGGTATGTTGATGTTACCCTGGAAGTATATTTGGTATGATGATACCAATAATATATTCCTAAATGTGTATCATGGTTTGAATGGGAATGCGTGATAAATGATTTAATTAGGATTTAATAAGGGTTGTGTAGCTGAGTCATAAAAGTAAAGGTCTCGAAGGACCAATACTGGAAACTACAGTTGCTAATACGGGGGTCTAAATGACCAGATGGTTTGAGTGCCCCTTATTATTACCCTATGATTGGGAGGTTTGGGTCCCCCACACTATACTTGTGTCACATTGATATGTCGGGAGGTTCGAGTCTCCCATATAACCTATGTATACCTCTAGTTCATATGACCACACGCACTGGGGCCTACCAGCAGGGGAAGGTTAGGCCCATATAACCCTTGGGTGCCCTCATTGTTATAATGGTTGAGCTACGCAATCAAGGCTAAAGTTTTAAAGTACATGCTAAGCCTTGTTCCTTATCTCAGCAAGTGATATATATATATATGTATGTATATATGTATATGCATATAATTTTGTGTACTAGATTTGAATGATTTCAAACTGTTGATCACAGTATTTTTTTTATCCTTATTTCTGAGTTACATGGTAGTGCTCAACCCACTAACCATCTCCGGATGATGTATCCCCTCGTACTGCAGGCATCGGAGATACCTCTACTTTTTTTGTGCAGAGTTAGGTAGATCAGCTCATTTTGTTGGTTTATTATGGTGAAGTGGTGAGCTTTCATTCTCCCAAATACTTAGACATTTCATCCATCCTTATTATAGATTAGAATTGAAAGTTTTCATTATTATTAGCATTATCATTATTATTATCAGAGTTACCAAACAAGATTGGGTTTTGGTTCTTTTTGTATTGAGGCTTTGTTGGATTACTGTGGACTTAGGTAAGGTTGGTTGGATGTGTTTGGTTGATTTTTAGTTATCGCCTATAAACATATCTTTTATTTTTCAAACTTATCTTGTGCTATCTTATTATATATTTAGAATTCAGACATTATTGGGTTGTGTATGGTCTTTTGTTAGGTTCAGGGGATGGTCTCCGATCCACGGGGGATTAAAGATGCCCGTCATGGCTAGGACCTCGTTTGGGCCGTGACAAAGTTTGTATCACAACCTAGGTTTGGTTTTATTGGATGTCCACAAAGTCGTGTCAAGTAAAGTCTCTTTTATGGGTGTGTAGCGCACCACACTTATAAGGGAGAGTCTAAGAGGGATTTAGGAATGTTTTCCTTTTTTATTGTTCTATTTCGAGCTATAGAGTGTAAGGTTTTGAAATATCCTCTAATCCACGTATGTTTACTACTTTAGATCATGTCTCTCGGAAGATCTGATGCTCTTGGAAACTCTTCTGTCCCATCTGAGGACAATATGGATGGAGCTCGCCCTACTTAAGGATTTCAAACCTGATCTAGGGTTGTTGCTTCTGATTTCCCTAGTGGAGTTCCACCAGTTCCCCCTAGACCTCCTCGAACACCTCACACTAGCATGTATAATGCTGATATTCGCTAGTCGAATTATTTACTTACCCAATTGGTGGCCTCTCAAACTTAGTGTGTTACTTCTGTTGCTCTATCCTTTGAGGTCACTAGAGTTGGCCAATTTATGAGGTTGAGTCCTCCGTCTTTCACCGGTTCTAAAGTTGAGGAATATCCTCAAAATTTTATTAATGAGATGGAAAAATTATATGATGCATGCTATGAATGTGGGGTGTAGAGTTTACTGCTTATCAATTGATGAATGTGTTATATCAGTGGTATGAAATGGGATTAGTCTAGGGGTGATAATGCTGAGTACATTTTGTGGGACGACTTCTCTAGTTTTTGCCTGATCACTTCTTTCCTCAGGGGTTGAGGGAGACGAAGGCAAAGGAATTTGTGAACTTAAAATAAGGTAGGATAATAGTAAAGGAGTATGCCTTGAAGTTTCATCAGTTGTCGCATTATGCTCCAAAATTAGTGCTAGCATGAGGGCAAAAATGAGGAAGTTTGATTCCGGGTTCTCCCGTGAGTTAATTTTGGAGAGCAAGGTTGCCTTGTTAAATAAGGATATAATATCTCTAGACTTATGGTGCATATGCAATAAGTGAAAGATAAGAAGAAGAAGCAAGCGTAGATGAGTGAAAGGTAGAATAAGAAGTTTTGGCATTCAGATCAAGGTGGAGGTCAGCAGTAAAGAAATAGAGATGGTGGAAAATGGTCTAAGAAGAAGTAGGGCAATATTATTTCCTACTCTAAGGCTAGTGCTACTTATCAAAAGCCATCGGGTGATTGTAATTTTTAGAATAGTGTTAGTTCTAGGGTGCAGGGTGCCCAGCCACAGGTAAGAGGGGCTCATTTAACTCCATCATATCTTCTTTGTAGATTTTGCGGTTAGGTATATCATGGTATTTGTGAAATGGGGAGGCACAGGTGCTTTAAATGTGGTTAGATTGGTCAAATCTAAAGGTATTGTCTTTCTAGGGTTGCTTCTAGGGAAAATATGATCCTTGTTGCTACTTTGTCAGCTCCTGCACCAAAGGGTGCTACTTCTGCTTTTGGCTTCAACACTAGTCGAAACTATTTGTACGCTCTTGCCACTCGTTAGAATTCTAAGGCATCCCCCAATGTTGTTATTAATACTCTAAAACTTTTCTCTCATGATGTATATTGTCTACTTGATCCCCGGTCTACCCTCTCTTATGTGACCTCTTATGTGGCTATTTATTTTGATTTTGATCCTGAGTGTATTTCAGATCTATTTTATGTGTCCACCCCATTGGGTGACTCTATTATGGCTAAAAAGGTCTATAAGGGTTGTATAATGTTGGTTTTTAATAGAGAGACCTTGGTGGATCTAATAGAGTTGGACATATTAGACTTTGGTGTGATTTTAGGGATAGATTGGTTGCAATTGTGTTATATCGCTTAATTGTTAAGCAGTAAGGGTCAATTTCCACTTCCCTAATAAGCCGGTGGTTGAATGGGAAGGAAGTTCCCTAGTTCCTAAGGGGAGATTCACTTTATATCTTAGAAATGAAAAGTTAATTTCTAAGGGGTGTCTCTATCACTAAGTGAATGTTAAGGATTCTAGATTCGTAGGTCCTTCTTTGCATTCTATTCCTATGTTCTGTGAGTTTCCTGAGGGGTTCCCTAATGATCTTCTTGGTGTTCTCCCATTAAGGAAATTGATTTTGGGATTGATCTTCTTCTTGACACTTATCCTATTTCTATCCCTCCCAATAGAATGGCTTCAGCTGAGTTGAAAAAACTCAAGGAGTAGCTGAAAATCCTTTTAAATAAAGGTTTTATTCGCCCTAATGTTTCTCCTTGGGATGCTCTGATTTTCTTCATGCATAAGAAAGATAGGTCCCTTAGGATGAGTATAGATTACCGCCAATTGAATAAGGTAATGGTGAAGAATAAGTACCCACTTTCAAGGATCGATGATCTCTTTGATCAGCTTCAGGGTGCTAAGTGTTTCTCCAAGATTGATCTTTGATCGGGTTACCATCAGATAAAGATTAGGGAAATGGACATCCCTAAGACTGCTTTTCAAACCTTAAAAGATTTGAGTTCTTAATGATGTCCTTTGGTTTGACTAATGCCCTGACAGCATTTATGGACCTTATAATACGAGTATTCCATCAGTTCTTGGATTTGTTCATAATTATGTTTATAGATGATATTTTGGTATATTCCAAAAGTGAGCTTGATCATTCTAATCACCTCTGCCTTATGTTGCAAACCTTAAAAGATCAGCGGTTGTATGAAAAATTCACAAAGTGTGAGTTCTGGTTAAATGTTTCAACCTATTTGGGTCATGTTATTTCTAGTGAAAGGATCATGATGGACCAACAAAAAGTTATGGTGGTGAAAAAGTTACCTAGACCCACTACTCCAACCGACATTCAGAGTTTCTTGGGATTAGCCGATTATTATAGGAGGTTTGTGGAATATTTCTCTTCTATTGCTACCCCATTGACTAAGTTGACTCAAAAGAAGATAAAGTTCTTGTGGTCTAACGCTTGTGAGGGTAGTTTCAAGAGGTTAGAGGATAAGTTGACTTTGGCTCCGGTCTTGACACTACCTAAGGGAACTGATAATTTTGTTGTCAATTATGATGTATCTCGGGTGGGACAGGATTGCGTGTTGATGCAGCATGGCAAGGTGGTTTCATATTTCTAGGAGTTAAAGGTTCATGAGTAAAACTATCCGACTCTTGATTTGGAATTGTTAATTGTTGTGTTTGTATTAAAGATCTAGCGACACTATTTGTATGGCATCCATATAGATATTTATTTTGATCATAAGAGCTTGTAATACGTATTCACTCCAAAGGATCTAAATCTCAAGCAAAGGAGGTAGCTTGAGTTGCTAAAGGACTATGACATGAGTCTTCATTATCACCCAAGTAAAGCTAACGTGGTTGTTGATGCTCTTAACTAGTTATCCATGAGGATCTTATCTCATGTGGATAAGGAGAAGTGGGATTAAGTAAAGGACATTCATCATTTGGTTAATCTTGGAGTCCGTCTCATGAATTTCAAGGATGGTGGTGTGATTGTTCAAGAGGTGGTAAAATTATATCTCGGTGCAGAGGTGAAGAGGAAACAGGTTTTGGATTCTATTTGATGAGGATCAAGGATGAGGTGGGTTACCAGAAAGTGATGGCTTACGAGATTGAAGGCGATGGTATCTTGAGGTACCAAGGTAGATTATGTGTTCCTGATGTTGATGGGTTGTTCAAAAGAATTTTGGCTAAAGCTCATGAGTAGCGTTATATGATTCATCCTGGTTCGACAAAAATATATCATGATCTTAAGGAGATTTATTGGTGGAATAATATAAAGCAGGATGTGGCTAATTTTATGGCTAAATACATGGTGTGTCAGCAAGTGAAGGTGGAGCACTTAAGGACTGGTGGTTTGTCTCAAGAGATTAAGCTGTCGTGTAGAAATGGGAAATAATTAATACGGATTTGTTACCGGCCTTCCACGGTCTTACTAGCAATTTGATTCGATTTGGGTCATCGTGGATAGAATAACCAAGTCTGCGCACTTCTTGCCAGTAAGGACTAAGTTTTCTTCTGAAGATTTTGCCAAGTTGTTCATTGAGGAGATCGTGAAGTTTCATGGTGCTTTAGTTTCTATCATTTCCGATCGTGGTACCCAATTTAGATCTCACTTTTGGAGGTCATTCCAATGAGGTTTGGGGACTAATATAACAGTTAATACTATTTTTCACCCACAGATAGATGGGTAAGCAGAAAGGACAATTTATGCCTTAGAAGATATGCTTAGGGCTTGTGTATTTGATTTTGGTGGTAGTTGGGTTGATCACTTGCCTCTCATAGAGTTCGCATACAACAACAGTTATCACTCTAGCATTGGTATGGCTCCGTTTGAGGTTTTGTATGGTAGGAGATGTAGGTCTCCTATTGGGTGGTTTGAGGTTGCTGAAAATTAATTTTTTGGCCCTGATTTGGTTATCAAGACATAGAGAAAGTGAAGGTGATTTGGGATAGGCTTAACATCGCCCAAAGTCGTCAAAAGTCCTACGCGGATGTGAGATAGAAGGAGTTGGAGTTTAATGTTGGTCACTAGGTATTCTTAAAGGTGTCTCCTATAAAGGACATGATAAGGTTTGGGAAGAAAGAGAAGCTCAATCCCTATTATGTTAGTCCATATTTGGTTTTGAAGAGGGTTGGCAATGTTGCATATAAATTGGAATCTGATTTGAGCTTCATTCATCCAGTCTTCCATGTTTCGATGTTGAGGAAGTACATGGGTGATACTTCATTGGTTATTCCTTTAAAAGGTGTGGGCATTTTGAATTCCTTGTCTTATAAGGAAGTTTCAATAGAGATCTTGGGTCGACAAGTTCGTTGGTTATGGATGAAGCACGTGGCTTCAGTAAAGGTTCTTTGGAGGAACCAAAAGTTTGAGGAAGCTACTTAGGAAGTCGAGGAGGACATGAAGTCCAAGTATCCCTTCCTATTTCCTATTTTGGAAAATCATGCTTAAGGTATATGTGTGATCTAATCTTTGTTCTTTGTCTTTATTAAAGGTAAGTGTGGGAGTGTTTTGGTGTTTAATCATGCTTATGTATGCCTTGAACCATCATTCGAGGAGGAATGATCTTGGGGGGAGAATATAACACCTCAAATATTTGGTCCTTGAAAATTTCTAAAATTTTATCCGAACTACAACTCACCCTATGAGTCGTAGGGTGTCTTGATGGGTCATATGACCCTAGTCGTAAGTTGTCCAGTGAATGGTGCTTGAGTTGTTATCCTAAGTACAACTTAGGGACATGAGCCGTAAAGACCCATGATGAGTTGTTGGACTCAAATTAGAGCCTAAACAGTATGTGTGCGGCTAAGTTCTTCTTTGAGTACTAGTGGCTCACTACGAGTCATGAGAACTCACTACGAGTTATTTTTTGCAAATCGTAGGATGCCAGTGTTTACCCCAATTAGTTTCTTTGTTGACTACGACTAGACCCCATGAGTCATAGGGTCCCATTACTAGCCATAGTATATGAGTCGTAAGGTCAACATGTGTGTGCCTGGTGACACTGTCCTAACAACGACTCGTGGAAACGAGTTGTAATGAGTCATGACGAGTCGGTATGAGACCCGTAATGACTAACAAATTATTTTTCAAGCTATAAAATGGGGGTATTTTAGACATTTCCCTCTTATCCCAATAATAACACCTATAAACATACTTACGGCCCAATTTCATTGATAACCCACTCCAAACATTCTTTATTCTCTCTTAAGTCTCTTAAGCATTTATATTTAGGGTTTCCAAGAAGTAGGTCATCTAAGGGCTCAAGGGTTGAATTTTCTCCATAATCTTGGGTATTTCAGGCATGCTACTCTTCCTAATTGCAAATTGGTTAAAATCATATATTTTAAAGTGTTGTTCATATAGTATTGCTGATGGTTTTGAAACATGGGTTAAGGGTTTTGAAGGTTTGTTGTTGAACAAGGTTTCCCATGGTTTACCTATGACTATTTAGGCTCTAATTATGGTTTTGAACTTCTGGGATGCATGGGTATGGTGAATAAATGAGGGGATTGTGAATTCCTCCAACTTGTGCCTTTTGAAGTGAACGACCTCAACTCCATATTGCAAAATTGATTTTGAACATAAAAAGTATGCATATTGAACTACTCTTGAACTATTGCATAATGTGAAAAGTCAATGAAGCATAGTGATTTTTAATTGAACCTTAAGGGGTTGTGAAATTCCTTAAGCTAATGTATAATTAAACCAAGGGGCTAGGAATTTCTCCAAATAATGAAAGTGTTTCTGTATGTTGATGTTACCTTGCAAGCGTAGTTGGTATGACGATACCAACAATGTATGCCTAAATGTGTATCATGGTTCAATGAAAGGGAATGTGTAATAAATGATTCAATTGGGATTTAATGAGGGTTGTGCAGCTGAGTCGTGAAAGTAGAGGTCCTGAGGGACCAATACTGGAAACTGTGATTGTCAACGCGGGGGTCTAAATGACCGGATGGTTTGAGTCCCCCTTATTATTATCATATGATTGGAAGGTTCGAGTCCCCCACACTATATTACATGATTGGATGCTTGTGTCCCCTTGATATGTAGAGAGATTCAAGTCACCAATAGTACATATATATACCCTCTGGTTCGTGCGGCCATATACACTGGGGCCTTACCAGCTGGGAGAGAGTTGGGCCCGTACATCCTATGGATTTAAAGTGCAAGTCAAATCTTGTTCCCTATCCTGGCATGTGATATATATGTGTCTATATGTATTTAATTGTATGCATTGGATTTGAATGATTTCAAACTGTTGATCACGTCATTATGTTATTCGTATTCCTGAGTTATATGCTAGTACTCAACCCACTAACCATCTCCGAACGTTCTATCACCACCTGATCCAGGCACCGGAGATACCTCTCCTTTACTACACAGAGTTAGGTGGATCGACTCGGTTTGTCGGTTCGTTGTGGTGAAGTGGTGAGCTTCTATTCTTTGGAAGACTTAGACATTTCATTGATCCTTATCGTAGATTAAAATTGAGAGTTTTTATTATCATTAACATTATCGTTTTCATTGTCAGAGTCGGGGACATGTCTCGACCAAGACTGGTTTTTGGTTCTTTTTGGATGGAGGCTTTGTTGGATTACTATGGACATGGGTAAGGTTGGTTGGATGCATGTGCTTGGTCGGTTGTCAGTTATCAGCTATAGACATGTCTTTTATTCTTCGAACTTATCTTGTGCTATCTTGTTATATATTCAAAATTCAGCCATTGTTGGGCGATGTATGGTGTTTGGTTAGGTTCAAGGGATGGTCTATGGTTCAGGATGGATTGGAGACAATGATAATTGATACTTATTGGTACATGTTGTTTTTGTAGTCATACACATATTGCGTTACTTTTCAAGTGCAAGTCTAGATTCACGCACTAATGGAGTACGTCGAGTAGTCCAAGCCTATAGTTATTCATGCGAAGATTTCAGGCTGCCTAATTGATTCACAATATAGGATTCCTCTTTATCATTTCATTATGCCTTTATTATTTCTAGACAACTATATCTTACCAATTTCTATCTTGTAAACTCTTAGATACTCTTGTATTATGACACCAGGTACTTTGGGTGTATTTTGTTACTTTCCGCACTTTATGATTATGAGATTGTAGTTATGAATAAATTTTGTTTTCTCGCTTTAAATTTTCACTTAACTATTAAAAATGAATGAGCATTTGTTTATTAATTTAATTGTCATCGTGGCTAATTAATTTTTGAATCTTGATAAAACAAACTCCAAAATGAGTTGATGAAATTAAAATTTTGTATTCCTCAAAGTTTGTACTTCTCCTTTAATTTTTGTTTTGTACTTTTTTTTCATTTAAATTGATATTTATGAAATATACATATTTAAAAATTCGTTGTTAAGTTATTCATATTAGCAATTATACTAAAGTTTTAAACTATTAGTTTAATTAGTAATTACCTTATTTAAATTTGAAGTAAACTCTTCATTTTGCGACATTTCAAATCATTGTATTAATACTATAATATCCTATGCAAATTAATATATATATATATATATATATATATATATATATATATATATAATATATATATATATATAATATATATAAGTCAAATTATTCTATGTTTTGGAATTGATGTTTTTTTCCTTTAGAATACAATTTTAAATTATTTTATATCATTACTCTTGAAAAAATGAATCCTATAATTAGAATACATGAGTGAAAAAAATTATCCACACTTGATGTGTACACCCAAATAATAAACAAATAACATGTGTCATTTTATTTCACTATAATTATCAACACTTAAGTATAGTTCATTATTGTATATTTCCACATATATTTAATAGTATTTGCAAACCTATCTACTTAACATGATTATTTCTCAATTTTACCCCAAGATTTTTTTTTACGACCTGTAAAAATTATTATCTATAACTATGTTTAATTTTATAAAAATTAGCTAAACTTTACCCAAAAAATATCATACAAACAGAGGAAAAATTCAATAGTTTGCACTTTACTGGTTACCCCACTTAAAATCTTACTTATTTTTAACAACTTCATCATTTTTATATAATTTTTTTTAAGAATTAAACTTTCAGATGGCAATATAGTACTGTATTCCAGCAAAAAGTTACAATAAAGAAGCAGCATTAACACTTCAATTAAGAGGGTTCTTTGACAGTTCTGACAGGGTGAAAAGGTTGAAAGTGTAAGCCTATGTTGTGAGTGGATCCAAACTTAGCTAAGATATTAGCAACTTGATTGCCCCTCTACAGCAGTACTTGGTAGTGTAGTTCATCAAGCTCAGGTTGTTCAAAATACCCAAGTAGATTTGTCTTGGAGCATGTTATTGATGACTTGAGAGTCCAATTGAAAATCTAGTTCTGTCTGGATAAGAATTTAAATAGTTCTGCTCTTATCGATACTCTAAGTAAATATAAATAGTATAGCAAACACAATTTACTATTCTTTTTCCTTTAGTAAATTTGCGGTAAGCAAATATTTACAGCATAGAAATGTAGTATCACTTCGAACTATAATATAGGCAGCCCAATCAAAGTACGTAGTATTTTTTCATAACGCAATTGAAGTTTGTAACTTCGAATCACAAAATCATAAAAAGCAAGCACATACACAAATCACAACTAATGGCAAATAGAAATTGATAAGGTGATAATATAAACATAACGAAATCTCTCTATTCAAGAAATTGAAAAGCAACAAATTTAGCATCATGTTTCAGTGAAAATAGAGGAACAATAAATAATGCATCCAATCCATAAAAGTTGATGCATCCTTGTTCGTCTTCAAATTCAAGTAAATTTAAGAAAATTAAGAAAATGTTATCTCCTTTATACAATGAGGATTCTACAAACTAATCGATCATCAATACAAAAGATTTGAATTTTTAGAAAAAGTTATACCTTTTACACAATATGGATTTGATATACTAACCAATCATCCAAAGAAAATAATTAAACTTTTGGGTCTCGATTTGAAATATATCGACTGTTCCAAGGCATTAATTTTCTGATAAAATTGACCAATTTGATGACTGCACTATCCTTAACCTCACCATCCACATTCGATCAGTTTCCCATCTCTTCACTAAGATTAGCCACGCAAGATCTTTCTCAATCTATGGCTTGCAGCAATGGCTTCTAACATGTTATTACGCAGTTGCGAGTTATTTCACATACTTATCTGCAAAACTTGACTCTCTTGTTATACTTTATTTACCAAAAAGGATATAATGCAGTAGATGGGGTTGCTCCTTCCCTAATTAAAGGCCTTGAGTTCGAGTCTTGAGTATGAAAAAAATTCATGGTGGGAGAGCTTTCCTAGAATGAATCCTACACAACATAAATTTGAATTATTCAGGTTTAAGTGTGTATACCAAGTAATAGATGGTAAACACAAAAAAACACAATATACTATGTCAAGAATCATCAGCTAAGAGAGCATGGATCAATCTCAACATAAAGTGTCAACTGATGGAAGATTGAAGCTAGGTAATACTTAACTTAAATAGAAAAAATGTATTCTTATCGTTCAAAAGTAAAAGTTGTAGAAGCTAAAAATCAAAGAAAATTAGTTAACTAGATTTTCTTTATCAAATGTATCATAAAATTTGTATTTAATCATTCTTTACACAAAGAATTCACAATTTTAAATGAATGACTTCTACTAGATTTTTCAAATTATGTAGCAATGCAAATATCGCCATAGGCAATTGCATTTTAATCCTTCAATTATACTTTGGTCTCAATATCTACGCATTTGTAGATAATTGTTGTACAATATAAAATAAATAGAATAAGAAAATCTCACATTTACAATTGTAATTACACTATATTTATATGATTCTCTATCAAAAAGTATTAGTAAAATATTTGTGTTAGCACTCTGTAAAAAGATTAAAAGTGAAAATTTTGATTCATTCATATCCAAATTCAAAGCAACATGCTGAAAAAAATTCATGATAACTTTATATATATATATATATATATATATATATATATCAAGTTACAAAATAAAAGAGTAAAAGAAGACTAACTTGTAGGTTAATTTCCTGTAAAGGAGAAGTTGCTTGATGTAAAGTATATGTATTGTCTTACAACAACGTATTTATTGATGATGCAATTACTTGAGATTTTTTTTATAAGCACATAAAATTAATTAGCTTATTGCAAAAAAAATAAAACTATCAAAAGATCGTATAATACGTACTAGTTTTTCCACGAGTTGTTTAAGTGGTGATTTTTTTTTAATTTCTCCCAATGTCTTTCGATACGGTTTTTTTAACACCTGATGTCGCCAAAAGCTAACCTCGAAAGAAGTATTCTACGGTTGTTTCCAAATATAGTAACCCAACTAGGTTGGGGTAGATTCCACAGGAAAAACGTTGAATAGTTGCTTAACTTGCTGAAATTCCGAGCAGTGCGGAAAAGAAAATGGGGGAATTTGAAATCAATCATTAGCAATCAAAAGTGAATGCTTTCATGGTTTTAAGAAATAGAAGATGAACACTAGGACTGTGTTTCCCCTGGCTTCTCAACTCCCTAAATTTCTCGTGTTTCACCCACCTATTCTACTGCTCTACATGTAAAGTCGACAAGCTATGTATTATCAACGGTCTTGTAAACGTGTTGATAAATCTCAACCTTTATCTTGTGAGTCTTAGGGTGTCATCTTATTGCTCCTTGTCTATGACTTCAGTTCAACTTTCACCTTTTGAGTCTCAAGTTGATTAGATAAAATAATGGAATAATAAGATGGACGTGAATCTCAAATTACTGTCTTAATCCTTTTTTTCTAATCTCAAACTCCCTTGTGAGGACGTTATCGAATACAAGAAATCTTCCAGCTTCAGCAGTAGGTCTGAGGTCAATTAAGGTGAAGAAGATTAAGATACATGTATAACCGTTAGAATAGATGAATCTCCCACTTCCCTTACGTATCTAATCTGACAGGGTTCCCACAATCCTAGTCAGGGAAATTAGTCGCTCATGTTCATGCAATAGTCCATGATAATCAATAAATAATTCATGTAATTAATTGCACAAGAATAAGAAGAATAAATTCTGAAGTCTTTAATTGAATAATAATCCAAAAATCTTAAGAATACTGTAAAGTATTGTAATAGAATATCAAAGACATAAAAATAATGTTAAGGAACGTAAACTAATAAAATATTAATCCTAGAGTATTTATATTATCTCAAAACAACCCAAAAATCCTAATTAAACAGAATAGGAAAAGTAAGTCACACAAGGTACAACTCGCTTCACCCACTCGTAATGTATTCTTACGAGTCGTATAGTGCATCTCGTATGTTCTCCAGTGTCTGATCTTCCTGGGCTTTAACTTCATGTTCTTGTTATGACTCATCCTCACGAGTCGTATCTTGATCATATGACTCGTGGTCTTTACTCGTTACCACCTGGTACTTGGTTTTTCATTACTCTGGACACTGGTCATCTTACGGTTGGATAGTACGAGTAGTACTCAGACTTTCGACTCTTCTTCTTTTGTGACTTCAACTCTGAATGGTAGCCTGAGGTTCTGTTCTCATTACAATTTCTTTTCACGACTCATATCGACATTCTACGGTTCCTACTCTCAATCGTATCTTTCCTTCACTTAGTTTTTCTACTTGGCTTTTGTCATTATTGTGCTTACGAGTCAGCCTACGATCCGTATGATGTGTTGACGACTCGTGTGGTGACTCATATCATCTGCAAACTTTGTCTTTTCAGGTCTTTTTCTTCCAATTTCTTTCCAAGCCTATTATTTACCTATTGTACCTTCAAAAAGAACAAAACCACCTTATATCTACCAAAATAACCTAAGTCCAAGCATAAATTCATTGTTTTAAGTATCGAATGTGTCATGTTTCCATGATGCATCAATACCCTCAACTTAGAAAGTTTGCGTGTCCTCGGGCAAAATAAAACCAAAACTACCAATCAAAACAATGATGCTTAAACAAGAAAATCCTAAGATACCTATGGCAGTGATTTTTCAATTCAATTTTCAACATTTTTATTCCACCTCCTAATTTTAACTTTTCAAGAATCAAATTGTGTATGCAATTTGGTACACAGAGAAACATAAAGAAATATGATGATGGCATTACATTAGTAATAGACAACCAGGCATAGACACAAATCACATTAACCGAACAATCTAGCAACCTAACAACATAACCCATGTATGCTCACAATCAAAGAAATCTCATTTCACTCTGTTTATATCAATCTAATTATTTAGGGATATAGTAAAAGAGGATCTCGCTCACAAAGAAGTATCGCCGGTTTATACAAAATACCATAAGTTTGCCAATATGATCTCTTCCTAAGTTTTCAAATAGTCGGGATAGGATCACTAAAGGACTTTATTTGGCTTGTACTGTAGATTTGGGGCTGGTATGGTATCTTTTTGGGAATTTTTGGTGACTATGCCTCCTTAGCATTATGCTTTATTCAGGGTCCACTTATTTTTCACTTTTTTTCATTTTATTTTTGCTCTTATGTGTCCTATTTTATTTTAAAAATCATTTAGACTAGCCAGGTGCGGTTTTCTTTTTTTTTCTTTTATTTTCACTGCACCTGTCCTTTTTTATTTTTTTCTTTCACACATCTTTCTTCATACTCATTTTTTCCTATGCAACCCTATAATAGCCACCCTCAACTTAGGTGATTTACATAAGTTGAGGTATACAGAGTCTAAGGAGGACCAGGGTCAATATAGGTTCATTGTAAGTGAAATGGAAAGGTGAAATCAGTGTAATAAAAAAAATGGGTAAATTAAGGCTCAAACATTTGGGGCAAGGGATTCATATCATATTTGATTAAGCATTTAGGTTCGAGTGGACTCTAAACAAGAATGGCCTATGATCATCTCCTACTTGATTATCCTGAACTCTAGGTGAGATCAATCGGACAAGTTCTAGATTCCTACATACCGGAAACTAAATAATGCCTCACACACACTCACACAGGGTCATACTGCTAGGCACTACTTATCCAGTTATGAAATTATTCGCCATAGTTGTTCTATCATTAATCCTAATACCATTATCTGATTCAAAATTGTCTCACACACATATACATATCACACAGTCATCAAAATTTTAGGAGGGGTATCAATTTTTTGGCACAACTATTTTGCAATCATACAATTTCTGTGTAATCATCTACTGCCATAAGTATAAATTTTTGTCCTATTCTAGAATAATACAGAAACAAATTTAACACAAATAACAACAAAACATGTCAATTCTCTGACTTTTTAGATTGTGTCCACGGGCTTCAAAACTGGCAATATAGCCTGTGGTGACCTTGGTACACCCTCACCCCCAACTTAAATCCTATACACTATCCTCAGTGTATCTAATAATGAAATACAAGGGATTACAAACATACCTGGGTGCTCAAGGCACCAGCTCATACAACATCATCACGTGGGCCCTCAGCTAGTGTCCCACCATTATCAACAGAAGTCCCATAAACTATTAGGAATGCCTCCATATTAGTGGCATCGGTTGTGGTCGATGCGCTCAATGGTACATCAATTGGTGGGTCTATTTCACCGCATTCCTCAATGTTAATACTCGCTAGTTTTGAGCTATCGACTCCAGCTTTCATCTCTTTGATCCTCACCAGCCGGTCCTACTTATTATTATACTATTCTTCTTTGCCTTCTTCCGGGCATCTTTTTCTGTACTCTGGTGTTTTCTCTTCTTTCTTCTTCTAGTTTCAGAATAGCCTAGATGTTTCTAACTTGTATTTTAGGCTCTATTTCCATAATCACGGGTGTTAGAATGAATGGTCTATCATACATCCCGTCCACTATTTTCTTAATTTCGGCAACCTCCATTTTTACCTCCTCAATATCTGGGATTTGGATGCTCCCCAACTAACAAGTCATCCACTACTCAAATGTATCCAGTCTATTTTGCACACGTCTATCTTGGCCTGTAAGATCACTATCAAGCCAATTGATATTGCTCTAGGTCGAGGTGATACGGACTATGCAAGAGGAGGGGCACTAGATGTACCCATTGTATCTAAAGTCTGTGGTTCAATCCACAGACCTATCCTATCTGTCCCTACAGCCTCAATCTGTCCACTCTGTTTGAATATTTCAGCTATCATATCAGCTCCTTACCTCGCTTTCCTGGACATGGGGTTTGTAATATCCCAAATCAACCCAAATTTATAATGTTTGTCGATTTAGTATGTTGATCAATTCTGAGAAGTTCCTGCACTCCTACAGCCAAACATAGCTGAGTAATCATACAAGGATATGCCAGGAATAAATTTTCTCCACCCATAGCTCTATCACGTATTTCTCAAGCTAAAAACTCTCCTACATTAAACTTATATCCAGCATTAACCCTGCTATCAGTATCGCATGAGCTTGATTGAGTACATTATCCCCGATAGTGGGACATAGTTTGTGCTGGGCCAGTGTCCACCATGCCCTAGTCTTAAAATTTAATGTATGTTTCTCTATTTTCTGCTACATCACTCCTGGGCCACCTACCACCTACACAGCATCCTTACCATTTAAAGCTATCAAATTTGTGATCCACCTGAAGTATGTCATTTTATCATCCGACCCCAGCTGCTTTCTCGTAATCTTCCACATTTCATCTATACGATAATTGATTTCCCTGTGTTTACTAGTGGCTAGAAGTTTGGTCCGCTTAAGAAACATGAAATAGTACGTGAGGAGATATTCACCCTCACTCCCCAAATGGTCAATGAGGTAATGGGGTCACCGCCTCTCCACAAGTTACCTTGTGGATACTGCCTTTTTAACTCAACCATGTACACCTCATAAAACTCCAGCACTAATGTGGGACTGTACTTTTCAGGCACTGTATTCATCTATTCAAACCCATACTGGCAGAATTGAGCCTCAAATCAGGGCAACTTAGACAACCCTGTGGTGGTCAACCTCCTTTCAAGATATAGACTCTTTTTTATTCTTCCGTTGAGAGTCTGTTCAACCCATAATTATATGTTTCTTGCACACCAGGGTACCCCAAGTGTAATGGTGGGCACTAGAGTAGGTGTAATGGCTAACGATGTGTCCTGTCTATTAATAGGCATAGCATCAACTTCTTTCTCACTAGCACTCTCCAAACTTTCTTCCTCTGAGCTTGATTCAACATTTTCCTCTTTCTCTGCCTCTGCATCGCCCTTAATGTCTTCATATTCATCATTCTCATCATCCTCATAAGATGAAGGTGAGTGTGGAAGGGAGGTACTTGGGTTTTTCATTCTCGGTCCCCTTGAAGATGTATCCTCCAGAGTGGCTATTTTTTTTTCCCAAGGGTGTTTTTCCCTTGGGTCTTCTTTCTTTTTCATGGGGAACTCCACAAGGTCCCTGCTCGAATCACTTGTTTCTTCATCTGTCCATAGATGAGTGACCTTGGGAGCCGACTTATTTTTTGCATTCTTCTTTAAGGAGTCACCATTAGGAGCCATGGTACTTGTGAACATATACTCATTAGAAACTACTAAGGAAAGGAACGAAAAACAAAGAAATTTTTTTGTAAGTGACATATTCTTTTCATAGTACGACTGGGGGATAAGAGTCATATTGGATGGGTACGACTCGTATGAAAGAATCATAAGGTAGATAGTGTAGATAAGGATGTTCACTGGTCATCTTATGAGTCCTCCTAACCAGTCGTAAGGATAGTATATAACTCATTACCAAAACTCGTAAGCAGACCAGAAATAAAACATTAATGTATGTTAATTCCCCAGGTCTTTACGACTTATTTATACTAGTCGTATGCGTTGGATACGACTTACATAGGCAAGTCGTACCCATACCAAAACCTAAACCCAATTATACTTCTATATTGTCAGTAGTTACAAGTCTCGTCACAATGTGGGTATGAGTCGTAAGGAGTCTCGTATCCACTACAACATATAGGTTTAGCTTATAAGATAATTCCAACATATATTTCTTATTCTACCCTTTAATGCACAATATCACCACCCCATTTTAGTCCAACAACACATAATTTTAACACACAACATCAAGTCCACCCCCAACTTCTATTTTAAGCTTAATTTCTAAGAACTAGGGTTCCAAATTTCAACACACAGGTATATTCAACTCAGGGGAAGTCTAAATTGTCACTCATTTTTAACTTCAACTTGGAAGATTAAGCATTGAGTTCAAAAAAACTTACTTGAATGGTTGAGAGATGATGTTTCTTGCAATTTTCACTTTTCTTCCCCAATTTCTTGTGAAATTTGTGCAATGTGAGAGAATCCAACAATTAGGTGTGTATTTAGGAGTGAAATCATACTTTTAGAACTCAAAGATCGGTTGTTAATGGGGGTTTGTAGTGTTTTCATAGTATTGGGTACCCAAATCGGGTACCCCTTTTATTTAAAACTAGAGATTTGGGTCGGGTTGACCTACGAACTTTGACCTACTAAGTTTTGTTACTAGTTATGTGTATGACTCGTATCCAAGCTTACGAGTTTTTTCCTCCATTAGTAAAGACCTAGAACTTTACCTGGGTTCTAGAGTAGATATAACTCAGTGTGATAAGTCATACCCTGAGGTTACGACTCATTCTAAGAGTCGTAAAGACTCTAGAAACTTTTACCTAGATCTGAATTAACTCCCAGGTTCTTACGAATCTTAATAACGAGTCATCACATTAAGGTACGACTCCTGAAGAGTTTGTATGAACTTATTTTCTGGAATTTCTGTTTCTTTTGTGCAATCTTTCTTCCTGCATACTGAACACACATATTACCCTATAAATTATCAAGTACAAAAATATGGGTTGCCTCCCACACAATGCTTGATTTAATGTAGCAGCACGATAGGGCTAAGTTAGATACTCAGATTTCACCATTTATCCTCATGGGTTGCCTCCCATGCAGTGCTTGATTTAACGTCGTAACACGACGTAATTGCCTTGGTTACTATGATTTCACCAAGGTCTATCTCAAAAATCACACTTACTTTATTAGGGTTACCCATATAATGCTTTACACTTTTCCCATTCACCTTGAATGTGGCTTTACTATCCCACTTCAATGCCAAAGCACCATATGGGAACACTCTTAGCACAGTAAATGGACCATACCATCTAGACTTCAACTTACCTAGAAACAAGCAAAGTCTAGAGTTATAAAGTTATACCTGGTCACCATTTTCAAAGATCCTTTTATCAATCTTGCGAATATATGCAGTTTCATCTTTTCTTTGTAAAGTGCAGAACTTTCATACACCCAGAGTCGGAATTCATCCAACTCATTCATCTTTTTCATCCTTGACTTTGTTGCATCTTGCCGCTCAAAGTTTAGCTTTTTCAGAGCCCATAGTGATTTATGTTCAAGCTCAACAGGTAAGTGACATGCCTTGCCATACACTAGCTAATAAGGTAAAGCACCAATGGAGGTTTTGAAAACTGTGCGATAAGCCCATAATGAATTATCTAACTTTCTTAACCAATCAGTCCTATTGGCATTCACTGCATTTGCCAAGATGGACTTGATTTCTCTGTTAGACAGCTCAACTTGTCCACTAGTCTACGAATGATAAGGTGTTTCAACCTTATATTTTACTCTATACTTCTTAAGAAAACTTTTGAATAGACGATTACAAAAATGTAAACCACTATCACTGATAATGCTCAACTCACTCCCATGATTAAAGGGTGAGGCGGTCGTTGTCAAACAACCCAACTAGAGTTGGGGTCAAATCCATAAAGAGCGAATTATAGGCTTCAAATCTTATAGGTGTCCTAGTTACTACAAGTTTACTCGGAATGATAATAAACAAGACATGTAAAATAATATAGGGGGAAATTGATTTGGAGAATAGCTTATCAACTAACAATGCACGAATATACCACTTTTGATTTAAGATTAAGATTAGAGAAGGGTCTTAGGATCATGTCTACCTAAAGGTAAAGTGTATGGGTTAATGATAATTTGGCATGAGTTCTAGTTGTTAATAAAAGAATAGGCTAGGTCGAAATTCATTATAGTCAATCTTTCAATAAAACTACAATGATTTCACCCATTAAATCTTTCTAGCACCTAACAAGTGTGCAATTCATAATCACCCAAAACATCAATCAAATATCCTTATTTCTAGGATGATGCTCTTAACATGGCTTACACTCCAATCACACTTATTTCTAAAATTGCAAAAGGTAGTAGACCATAGACTTAATAGTCCACCATTGCTTTGTCCCCCTATAACCCTTTTTCAAGGATGTTATAGGTTACCTCAAATTCACCTTAGTTCCTCTTTAAAGGATGACAAAGGATTTCTAGAGCTTGGGGTTTTCACCCATCAAATCCATTTGGAGATTTGGGGTTTTCATCAATCAAAATCTAACTAGTAAGCTCAAGCAATGGTAGAATCCATGCTCAACAACTAAAAATCATGCAAACATAACAACATCGATACACAATTATACTTTAGTTCAACATAATCCCAAGACTAAATTACTTAGCTACTCATGAAGAAAATAAAGAGAAATATACCAGGGGATTTCCCAAAACATCCATTTTTCCCAAAACTACTAAGAAATTAAGCCCCCAAGAGTAGTTACACACTTGCCCAATTAGGATTTTCTTCTTTCAAATAAAAAATAGTTATGAGGTAAGAAATACCCAAAGAAGAAAGGGTTTTTGCTTATATATGGCTTGGGATTCTTAGAAGTACTTTATAGATCCGCCCCTGGGCATATTCCCACTGAACTGCGATCGCGCATAACTGTTCGTGACCGCGTTTATGCGATCGTGATTGTATACTGCAAACGCATTATGTTGACTATCTTGACTGACCGTGACCGCGGATTGAGGACCACAGTCGCGGTAACTGAGGTTGATATAGTCTAGGTCTTCAGCTGCACTCTTCTTTGCTCCCTTTTTATCATTTTCAGCTCCAATCCACATCCTTCCATCTCCTCAACTCTATGCCTACAAAGAGTGGATATTAGTGTATTTTATCACCAATGTGTCTCACTCATTTATTTAAAACAAGGTAATGTGCACAAATGTTTAGTGAGAATGAGTGAAAAAATCACCCCTCGTCAACACCACCAACTTAAGACCTTGTTTGTCCTCAAGCAACACTACCCCTTATTATGAGACAACTCATATGTACGCCCTTATTCTATCACTCAATGATCATGATGATTCAAACTTAATTGCTACCACCAAAAGTTTTTCACACATGGGCAAATAATATTTTTAATGACTCCCCTTATCATAAGATAAAATAGCAATAGACTTTGTAGATCAACCATGTAACAACTACTAACACTCTATAAATGACTCCCATGTTGACTACAATCATGCAATACTTCCATTTATCTCATTGTGTGGAAGATAACATAATCACCCACCCCAACTAGTTCACATGCCTCCTCACAAGAAAGGAAAAAATCATACACCTAGTTACCAAGAATTCAACAATGAATTTTAAGTGCAAACACTCACTCTCTCAAGATATTCTCCATGTTAGCAAGTACTTTGCCACAGGCTTTCCCCTATTTTTAATCACCACTACAATGGCCACACTTGGTTGGGAATCACAAAGGGTTCTTTGTGCTTGTAATGTAGGTTTAGGATTGGGGTAGGATATTATTTAGGAATAACATGGCTATACCCCTCCATGAACATTCACATCACACTTTTTCAATCCTCATTTTTGGCTAAGGGTCGCTCTTCTTTAATTTTTTTCTTTTCCCACGCCTACTAATAGCTTCTTTTATGCACCACTTTTCTTTTATTTCTTTTTCTTGTAACTTACGCACACTTCATTCCTTTGATGGACTCATTCAATTTCTATTTATTTATTTTTGTGGTTCAAGCTCATGAGGCATTTCACTAACAACTTCGTGGCCTTACACTTTATTCCATCAACCTTTACCACCCCCAATGTAGGCTTTTAGCCTCAAGTTACATTTTCAAGTTTAAGGAGGGTTTGGTTCACAAGAGAGATAAAAAGGATGGGTCATGGGTTGTAATGAGTTTGCAAAGAAATGTTCAAAAGCTCAAGTGGGTACTAAGGATAATTATGCATGGGTAGGATTTTTAGGCTAGAGTGACCTTCCAGAATCACAAGATGGCCTATGATCATTTTACTAACCAAGTACAATCAAAATTTATCTTTAAAAGACTAATGGGGCAAGTTCTACATGGTACAAGTACACATGAGATAAAGACAATTAACCTCACACACATGGCATGCGAATGTTGTCAGGGGGTTCAATTGTTCTACCCGCTCGAGACAAAGATGGAGTATTCATTATTTTCCAAAGTCAACTTTTGGATTCATAGAAGGAGGAAAAAATTTCATCACAAAGTTGCTCATGTCTATGCGTTCGAATTTTGCAAAAATTTCGGACGGAGAGGGTTGTTTGCTTTTGTATTCGCACCACACATAATTTGCTAATCATGGAAACCACCCAAGCTATCGTCTCATATTGCAAATCATAGTATGGGCAACCCACCATATGGTTACTCAGACTTCACCAATGGATAATAATGCAATCCTAGATTATCAATGCTACAGGTACTCAGACTTTCCATGCATTCTATGGCCTCAGTGCCACGGGTACTAAGACTTCCCCTATACTCATGGTTAGAAACCCAATCACAGTGGAACTAAAATAAAGTAACAAACCCAGAACAAAATAGCTAATCCATGCAAATATGGCCACCATCAGAGTACCCCGATTATTACAACTCAAATAAAAATAAAGATAAGAATTATCCAAAAGAGCAGAAAAGTATATAGAAATATCCATAATACAGGCCCAAATTAAATGAATAAGAATAAGGAGACACCCCCTGTTGAGCCCTATTTCGAACCGATCAAAACAGTCCGCACCGTAATGGTGGTCATAGTGACTCTTTTTGATTTTTGAAAAATTGTTCGCTTTGTTCGAGTCACCACCTAATTTTTAAGAAAAAAATTAGGAAAACCATTTTTGTAGTAGAAATTTTTTTTAGTCTATGAAAATCGATGAGATTCTAAGTACGGGTCTTGGTTACTCGAGGACAAGATATTAGACACCCCTCAGAGCCTATCTGAAGATAGTCCTTAAACTTAACGTTAAGAAAATATTTTGAAAATATTTGCTTCATTAATTTCTAAAAAAAGTGATAAGAAAATATTTATTATTTATTATCTTTTTAATTTTTGAAAAACAGATACTTAAGGTGTATAAGATGTAACACTACAATATACAAGAACGTAATATGATGATTGCAAAATACATATACAAATGTTTTAAAAAATATGGGGAGGAATAGTGATTTTATTATAATAATATTTAATAGAAAGTATAAAGTGTTAATTTATAAGAAAATACGCTTAAAGGTATATCTAGTGAAATACATAAAGAAGTCATTATAAAGTAGAAAAGTATACTTTAAAGTATCCAAGAATTTATCCATTGTAAAATGAATGTGAATGTGTATGTATTTAAGAGTATATAAAAAAATATAAAAAATTCATTTGATTTGCGAAGTTTCGATAACTATAGAAGTAATGTGAATACATAATATATAAATGAGTTGATAAAGTTCTAGATAGTAGTAGAAAAAAAAATAATAATAATAATAATAATGAAAGTAGGAGTATAAGAATAGTAACAATAATTGTAATAATAGTGGTAAAATATACCTGTATGTGGTAGCATATAACATATATATACCTTGTCGTCTTGTTTTTGAAAAATAACTTGAATCGATATACTTCGTCTCGATAGAGTCCTAGTAGACTTGAACATTGTCTGCTTTCGTTAGTAGCGACATAATATACACGTATTTGTTAAACTTTAGTATATTATCACCATATTTTATTGTGAAGCTTATGATGAATATAATGAGTGTTATTTTATTTAGTCTAAATTACTTGAACCTCAAATAGCAAACCAAAGATAAAATCATTTATTTGCGGTAGGATAAATAAAATATGTATAATCTTGAGATGATTAAACAAAGTTACAAGCATAAGATATGTTGTGTTCAATTATTTAATTCTCCGTTAAATGGGTATGGTTACTTATTTTAATATTCCACAATCTCCATTTGTTAGTTGTACCTAAACAGATTACAAAAAAGAAGTTAGTCTATACAACATCAAATAACATGGTATACTTAAGTAACTTAAACTCGTATTGGTTTGCATATACAAAAGCTACATAAAGATGTAATTAAGGAGGCTCAGATATGTTGAAACAAGATTTAGGTGAGTGATTGAATCGAATTGTGGTAGAGAATATTGGTTGCTCGTCAGCCATCCTAATACACTACCACAATACGTTGTTAATTTTCACCTTTTGAATTCATTTTTTCGTCATCGCCTCTTATAAAAGGGCCCCAATCGAGGGACATTTCTTCCAATACATATGTGGCCTCAAATTAAATCTCATTGGCCATTTTTATGTAGAATCTTGTTCATTACTAGTTTAATGAAAGTAACCAAGGCAAAATTACCACTTGGGTAATTCCTAAACAGCCATGGGGAAAAGAAAGTCCAAAAAAGAAACATTGTAGTCATACAATGACCAAAGATGGTTATGGAAAACACTTCAAAATTGTATTCAATGCTGCGAAAATGTAGCACAGGAGTGGAAAAAAAAGAACACACAACTAATAGACTATGAAATCATGGGCATAAAAAATCTGTCGAAGTCAATGTTCTCGGTTAATAGGAAATTACAAATAGAAAAATACAACTCAATCAGTTATGAACAAACCAGCACGCATAGACAACGTAATCGGGTTATTAGTTGAAAGAGAGAGAAAAAAATATGGAGGCAGTGGGTGGCATTGCTTCAACGTCTTTAACAGGATCAATGCTTAAATCCCACAAATCAGCAACGTAGGTAGCTCCGGCAACGCGAGCTCGCTAGAACTTCTGAGCAATGAGTAGGGAACGAGAGTAGTAGAAGGCAAAATTGTCCCAAAAGTACCAAAAATAAAGCAGGAATGAAACAAACCAAGACGATATTAGATACACGAAAACATAAGACAAATGATGCACCAACCATCTTAACAACATGCAAAATAACTAGTAAAAGGGCGGTAAGAAGATCTAAGCAACGTTAAAAATAAGAACACACACACATATAGTCATATACATATATGTATGAAATATGTAGTTGGTTTAGCTCTAAGTGTGCCAACAGTGGAGGAGCTTTAATAGAAAAAATCCCAAGGAGGTGGTCAAAGCAACAGCAAAAAACATAGATAACAAACCATGAAACCCAAAATGAAATGAATCTATCTGAGATCACGAGTTACCTATTTTCGATAAATCAGCAAAATAGTAACGCCAATAGTGGTGGCCGATTGATGGCTAAAATTAGTAATACAAAACCCATTTATGACAAAACACAAATAATTTCAACAATAAGAAAAATCAATTGAATAATAAATTGAGAGGCAGACGCAAATAGAGTTTCCCAGCATCACAATGGGAGAGAAAGATAGGGGCAGTGACATCGCTTCAACGAAATCGCCGGAGCAATGCCGAGACAAATAGTTGACCAAAACTAGCCTTATTCAAATCAAAATGGCTGGCAGAAACGAGAGGGAGAAAGAATACAAAAGATCTCAAATTTGTTACGTCCTGGATGTTCTCTCTCTCACAAAAACTCTCTCGCCCTTTGGGAGTAAATACAATCATATATATAGGTGCAAATCCAGATTTGAAGTCAAAAAATTCATAAAACGTGATAATTTGGGAGGATGATTTGAAATTTAAATTTGGAAAATATAATTGCCCCAACTTCCAAATCATTAGATTTTTAGACCATCAAATCACGCCCTGACAAGGGAGAAATTATAGGATGACAAGACATTAAAATGTGTGGATCTTAGTAGAAGTGGTCAAGGTTGATGCGACGCTGGGGCTTAGGTGTAACACCCCGTATTTTCCTAGCATAATTTAAGTCCTAATACATGAGTATTCATATATAAAAAATTTTAAACACTCATTATTTTTCAGTTTAGAGCCTGTCATTGCGTAGAAAATTCAGTTAGCTTTTCAACAATATAAAATTTGCCTAAATTCGATAATCGGGTAAGAAGTTATGACAATTTTAAGTTTCAGTCGTTAAACACCGTTATTTTAACCCTCAGCGCGTCACGTAGGCAGCCCAATAACAATTGTTAATTTCTAGTATGACTCCTCGATCATGGCACGTCACGAAGTAGGCCAATTTCCTGTTTGTCAATTTCCAATGGGCCTCCGCGATCATGGCGCGTCGCAGAGGTGGCCAAAATGGCATCCACGGGCTTACCTCGATGGTGGTGCGTCGCGCAGTCTGTCCAGGTCCCAGTTGTCCCTTTTCCAATGGCTGCAATAGTGGCACATCGTGCCAAGGCCAAAAATTGGGATAGTCAGTTTTTTAACTTCCGTTTTTAAATTCGTTTAAGGGTATTGAGGTCATTTTTCATGACCCTAATTAACCTAAAAAACAAAATTTAACCCCTAAACACCCTAAATAGTCATCATTATTTTAATTCCTCTCACAATCAAAAATCTCTCTTTCAAGAACAAGAAATTCTAGCTCTCAAATTCAAGGCAATTTCTCAAGAACTCTCCATTCATCTCGTCAAATTCATTAACCCAGGTATGTTAGATGTTCATCCATGGATTTCTTTCATCCATGGAGTCCAAGCAACCTTTTTAAATTATAAAATTGTGATCTTTTCAAGTTATCATGTTTAAAATTATGACTTCATCCATGAATCTCCATGAACTATGATTCTATACCATGTTACCATGAAATTATTGTTATTATTCAATCTTTCATGTTTTAATATTATGATTTACTGAATTAAACCATGATTTAATGCTATTGTAATGAATTCATGCTATTTCTACAAGTTCCGTGACATTCCTATGATTGTTTTAAAACCATGAACTACAAGTGATTGATAAAATGCCAACAAGAGTGATTTATTTATTAAAGAGCCTTCATACTTTGGCCTTTAAGATTTAGTGTCCTTTCAGTATTATTGCTTTGAGTTCTGGGGGTATTAAATGCCCGAAAACCATATGTTTTTATTTAGTCTAGCCTCAGTACATTAGAGAATAATCTTCAGATTATATTATGAGCATTATCAGGAAAGTCAGATATCAGATATCAGTTATTCAACTCAGAACAGTCTAGTACCTCAGTGTCATTTAGTTGGGAGTAGAATTTAGCACCGAGCGAGTGTAGGAATGACGGCTTCCCCATCAGATAGGCAGAGTCGTTGGTAGCAGTCCCTATACTCCATTAACTTACCACCATTTTTTTCTTTAATAAATCCTTATGCTAAAATGGTCAAATCAAGAATCTTACTTTTTTTATGAAAGAAGAAATCAAAAAATAAGAATGATTAAATCAAGAAATAAGAATGCTTAATTATAAGAAATAAGAATGCTTAAGAAATAAAGTTAAATTAGTGAAAAAAAATTGAATTCAAACAAAATCAATAAAAAAAAAAATTAAATGGAAGCATAAAAACTAAGAAAAATCAGCGAAAGAAAATTGTAAATTGAAGCAAAATTGATGAAAGAAATTAAAAAGTAAAGCTAAATCCATAAAGAAAAATTAAAATCAAATAAAATCAATTAAAAAAGTTAAAAATTGATTGGCGGGGTGGGTAGGTTGGATGGGAGGGGCGGCGGGATGAGTGGACTAATGGGGTGGGGGTTGGTGGGTGGATTGATGGGATAGGTGGGGTGGGGGTGGTGGGTGGATGGGTGAGGTGTTTGAAGAAGAAAGTTGGTGGGGTGGATAGGTTAGAGAGAGGGGTACTTTTTATTTAATTTAATTATTTATAAATTATTTGAGTATTTTTTATTTAAAATTAATTATTGGGGAAAAGGTTGATTATTAATTTTTTTTTTTGAAATAAATAATTAATGATTTAAAAATTATTTTTTAGAAAAATAACATGTGTCGACATATTATTTGTCACTTTCCACATACACAATATAAATTTATTACTGTGTAGTTGTCAAAATGAAATAATGATCACTTCAGTTGTTAGAAGAAAAATGGAGTGTGCTTAAGCTCTGCGTTTGGCCTGAGTGTAATGAAATGGATAACAATCCTGTTTTTGTATTAACTTTTGAAGATTGGTGTCGATGTCTCACTAAGATCTTGGTCTAATCAAGGGATTGTTCTAAAAATCGATGAGTCATATTAATGGTTATTTCTTTGACAATAAGTGGGATCCAAAAGTTGAGCAGGGTTCTTTGAAAAACTGCCAACGACTCAACCTCTCTGAACAGGCAAGCTTTCATTGCACCTAATTATTGTTCTCTGCTTGATATTTTTCTGCATTCCCTGTGTATTTTACGTTGATATCCAAAAAGTTCTACTGTAGCACCACGATGTTGTAGAATTATACTCTTTCCTCAATGAAAACGGTAATTTTTGGGCAGGTGATTTATGTCTTGTTCTTTTTTCCTTAGTTTTTGGGCTTGAGGATACCCACTTTCCCTCCTTTAGCAATATCTCCTTTATTGTAAAATTAATATCAATAATTTACCTGTCTTGGGGTATATAATCCTTTATATTCGTGTAGATACTTAGGAGTTTTGTGGGTTTGTTGAAATGTTTGAGTGGAAAAGGTTTTGATAAGATCTTGTCTGATGTTTGACACGAGAGGGTAGCTCAAGTGGAAAACGCCTCCACGTCTGAACTTAAGGTTGTTGGTTCGAGTATCACATAAAAAAAAGATCTTGTCTGAGGTTTGCCGAATTGTGTGAGAAATAAGCTTAGAAATTTGACTTATGGTGGTCTTAGATTATCTATTGTGCTTCTGTGTTGGTACTAAGTTATCATCCCTAGTAAGAATTTGCAGTTCCATAGTAAAGGTGGAAGTAGAATCCATGAGTTTAGGTATAAAAATACTCTTAGAAAACATCTTTCTTCCTTATATCCTCCCGAAGCATAACCCAACAATTTCTTTTCTTCAAATTTTTGTTTTTAAGCTTCCATTGTAAATGTTTTGATATCTTTTGTGTTGTATAGATGCCCAACTGCCTCTACTTCTTAATCATGTTTATTGTTAATTTTCTTTCTTCAATCATCTTTAAAAGTAGATATATATAAGATTTGCACAGTTTCCATAACAGGTTCTCTAACATAGTTTGTTGATGACATAGTTTTCCTAACATAGGCAGAGATGCTATTATAAAGTGTTCTTCCCCTAGCTGACCCTTAGTATGATGAGCCAAGCGCACATAGAGGTTGTGGATCCTAATCAAAATGATCTCGTTTCTGCTATCTCATGGAAAAACCAATCTAGATCCTCTTGCTAACACCCTAATTAAGTTCTATCCAATCCAACCTTGAACTTCCACCACACTTCCACCATTTAAATAATCGATTAGTACTTTTTGGTACACATTCCAAGGGTATCTTCTTCCCAATATGTCACAGACAATTGATGTTGATTAATTAAGATCTACCTCTTGTAAATTGAGAAGCTTTTCTATTTTCACATGGTATCAAAGTCTCTGTGACCTTGATTGTCAAATAGCTTCTTTTCTATTTGCACATGGTATCAAAGTCTCTGCGACCTTGATTGAATCAAACAGCTTCCCATGAAAGCAGTGTCGTCAAAGGTGTGCTTATGCCCTGAAGCGAGGCACAAAACGTGTTGAGCGTGTCGCCTCACTTAACGTGCGCTTCAGTGTTGTAACGAAGGCTCTAAGACATATTTTTCCATCTAGTGAGCCTCTGCCCAAATGGCGAGACTAAACAATATCAAATCACATGCTTTATTTGTGCTTAAAGCCCCAATGGACCTTAGAGCTTTTTTGTGCTTTTTGCTTTTTGATAACACTGCCTACCAGTAAGCGGCAATTCTTAGACCTACACCTGATTAGCGGATCTTCACTTTCTCTTTGGCACATGAGCCATGGTCTGGTTCAAGGCTGGCTCCATCCTTAAGGGAAAAGTCTGGAGCCAGTAATTTTTAGAAAGGGATGGGATTGGTCCTAGTGCACGACCCTTTACAACTATATGGTGGCCTACTTTGCGTTGGTCTAGTTGATCCTTTTTTGAGTTTCTTTTATTTTATCCTATATTAGTTATACTGACCTAACATGCCATAAAGTATAGATTATGTTTATAGTACAACGAATAAATTAATTAAAAATGGGAGAACACAAATTAGGTAAAGCAAGATTGATATTTCCAAACCAATTTTACTTTGTATCGTGTCAGAGTTCAGCTGATTTTTGTTTTGAATATGAGTACATCGGGGACAAATCTTTTGAAAACATATCAACAAATTTTTGAACAATAGGAACACCGTCAATAGTAACATTTTCGCTCGAGTATCATGAATGATAGCAATAAAATTCGAACACCCATGATTAATCATTTTGGCGTGCCTTTACATTAGATATTATGTGCGAGTCATGTTTTTTCACACTAAAGGTTTTTTTTTTTTTTGGGGGGGGAAATCAAAATGTATAAGTTTAGCATAGCAATCAACCAAAGCATAACATAACCCCAACCAATCCATACCCATAAGCACATCAAAGTCAGACATCGACACTAGTGGATCTACGATGGTGTCCATTTTTGCACAACTATCACACAGTTTCTATAAACCCTATAGTCTAAGGGCAGCCCAGTGCACTAAAGCTACCTCTATGCGTGGTGTTCGGGGAAGGGCCCCACCACAAGGGTGTATCATACGCAGTCTTACCTTGCATTTCTGCCAGAGGCTGTTTCCAAGGCTTGAACCCGTGACCACCTGGTCACATGGCAGCAACTTTACCAGTTACTCCAAACCCTATAGTCTATCCACGGATAAAGTTTCACTGCTGCGGTCATTACTATATATGGCACAATAAAAGAATCGATTTTTCATTTTAAGGATATAGCAAAAAATTGAGATCACGAATACGTTGAACCAGGATCAATAAGAGCATATGCCTCACGAGATTGACAGTGATAATACCTATGACTACTGCATTAGATGTGTTGATATCATGTCTGACCATAGGGAATAATTTCGATGGTCCACCTGCTCCCTGAGCAACTTGTGCACCTTGTTGACCCTGTCTACGAGCGGCCCTAGCTGTATGAATCTTAGCTAAGTTGCTCGAACTCTCCAAAAATGTTGCCGCACCCGTGTCGGATCCTTCAAAAATACCTATCTTTGGAGTATCTGACACGCATCCATTGACATTTTTGAAGAGTCCGAGCAGCTTAGAATCTTAGTCTATGTACCTGTGGCAGTTCTCTACGGATGTGTAGTAGCTCAACTAGCACCAGAATAACTAGCACCAGGCCTGCACTGCCCGTGATAAAAAACCACTCTTTCCCCACATGCACCACTAAACCTGCTCGTGTTACATGCCTCTTTGCTTTCTAGCTCAGCTTTTTCCATTTTTGAATAGGACTAAAAACGAAGAGCAGTGTCAACTACGTCTGAAGAAGTAGCTCTTCACACATCTGATATCACAGGACCCCAATAACAATGCTCATATCCATCCACGAATCATCTCACCCTTCTCCTTTGGGTCTTCAACTAAAAATGAAACATACTTGGATAAACCAGTTAACCTCATACACTGGAACTGCCGTAGCGCCTTGAAGCAGGTTATT